>NC_053429.1:120308117-120538324 GCF_007990345.1 Gossypium hirsutum
TATGGTTGAAGAATTTGGAAAGAATAAATAGAATGTTTAAGAAATTGGGGATTTAGAGTTTAAAAGGTTTTAAAGGATTTAAGAGATTTTAGGGGATTGAGGATTAGGGGTTAAGGTGTGTTTTAATTAGAAGTAGGTATTGTTTTAGGTTATAAAATAGGTTTTAAAAGGTTAAAAATCGAGTTAAATAAATATTATTCCTCCAAGTTACGCGATTGGGTCGAGTTGACCTTGTAGAAAATTACAGCGATGTCGCGACACAAAGGTTCCATTTTGCGACATCCCTGGAAGACCTACAAATGTCATGACACTGAGGTTCAATGTCATGAGACACCCTACAATTTGAAGATCTAAAGGAAACTATTTTCTATGTCACGACTCCTTGGGGTGATGTTGCGACACTGATTTTGTTTCGGCTAAAAACTTTCAATTTTAAGGATGTTTTAGTTTAGAGATGAACCTACATAAAATAAAAGTCAAAATCTAAACTAGGTGATTAGTTACATATACAATAATTTACAAAAGTTAAGTAGCAATTCAAGTAATTTTTAAGTTTTACTGTCAGATTCATCTGATAGTGTCACCAATTCATTGATGGAGGATTTTCCTATTCTGTTGGTATTGGTCTATCTTCCATCGTGTTGTTCCACCTGTGCCTGATTGTCCCTTTCCATAAACTTGTTTATTCTTTCTGTATACATAGATGTTATTTGTTATTGTTAGGATTTTCGTTATGTTAAATATTTTTATTTCGTATTATCATTATAAAGGATTGGTTGGAATACAAGCCTTTTCATATAAAATTTTTTTTTTGGCATTAACAGAAACTTAACCTAAATGTTGTTTTCTTTTCCTGAGTTTACAATAAAATTTACGCCACATTTTGTTAATTACGAGTAACTAAATTTAGTTTCCTAGCCAAAGACATAGACAAAAACTTTGTTTTATAGAATTGTGAGATTTAAAAGCGTTTTTCAATCCTTTCTTACTCAATGATATTTGCTTATCTTTTATTTTACGAGATAGATAGGATCGCCGTTTAGTATTATTCTTAGTGTTGTTCTAAGAATTTTTACTTGTTTAGCATTTAAAATGATATAAAATTGATTAGAGTAAATTGACAAGTAATTGTCTTTTTATTTTAATAATTAGAATAAATTGTTGGAACATTTTCAAAACTCACACCCGTTTAGCTGATCTATTCGGGTAATCCTCAAGCACGGGCAGGTCAGTGCGTCGGAGCTTAGCAGTGACCACTAGTATGGAAACTATTTTTAGTTAATAATTTAATTAATTTTCTGGATTTTCTTTGAGAGTTTTGTAATTTTGGGACTCTCTGGACTGTTTTGTTTATAATTTTTAAATTTGGATGCGTTTTTTATTTATATATGTAACATCCCAAAAATCAGAGGTTAGTAGAATCGGGTTTGTGAAACGAGAAAGAGTGGTCATGCCTTAATTTTTGAAATTTATCTATGCATTTTTAGGAAATAAATTAGGTATTGGTTTGTTGGTTAAGTATTAGTGAAATGTTCCTTGAAACCTAAGTTCAAAACCCTTCTCTCTCACCATTTTTATTATTTTGAAAATTTTGCCTTAAACCTTAGTATGTGACATGCCTTGTTTTTTAAAATAAATATTTCAAATTATATAAAAAATGAGTTATTGGTTTGATGGTTAAACATTAGTGAATTTATCCTTGAGGTCCTAACTTCAATTTCATTCTCATGCAAATAATTTTATTTTTTGACAAAAACTTTTAATGTGTGGGTCATCCAAGCCTAGTTAACTTAGGTATAAGTATTAATTTTTCCCTAATAATCAGCCTTTGATCCCCCTCCTCATTGCCCTAGCCGTTCTTTTCCTCTTCTCATTCTTTTTTATTATAATTTTTTTTCCTTTCCTCCATTATTTTCGTCACCTACACCTAGTTCTACCATCTCTTTCTTTTTCTTTTTCTTTTTCTTTTTCTTTTTCTTTTTCTTTTTGCCACAAGATTTGTTAACATATTTTACACCATATTTGATAATGCTCTAGAATAACGTATTTTTATGTATTAATCATGTGTTTATTCCGAGCTTGATCCTACTAATTTGAGCTATTTATGTCTTTTTATCATTTAAGGACTAATTTGGAGGCAAAAGCAAAATTAATGGACAAAAGTGCGAATTTGGAGACACAATGGGCTGATATGAAAAAGATTGTGCCAAAAGTGAAAGCATGGAAGACACAAGGACTAAAAATGCAAAAAGAATAGATTTTATTTTATAAGACTCCATTTTATTAAGATAATTAATATTAAGATAATTATTAGGATTATTTAATTTTAGGATTTTATTTTAATTATCTTTAATTATCTTTAATTAATTGTATTTATCTTTTTAGAATTTAAGTTAAATTAGACTATCTCCCTAGCAGTATAAATAGGGGGTGAAGTGACTCTATTGGGGTTCATCTTTTTCTGTAAACACTCTCCCCCTAAAAGTCTAGGCTTTTGTTTCTTCATATTTTCTTTCAATAAAATTCTCTTTTCCATTTTTATATTTATTTTCTTTTCCACCATTATCATGAGCCACTAAAACCTATCTAGCCGAAAGTTGTCAATATTCCTCAAAAAGAGTTCTTGAGGCCTAGAATCCATACTTAGCCTTCTCGCCAAGTATTCATCGTTTCTCCGCACTACGGGCTGACGCTTCCGTCCATGACCCTTAAGAAGTAAGCTTTTCAGCATATGCAAAGGCGGACGCTTTGTATGTTTTGGAAGGATTGCATAGTCGGTTCGTTAACTTACTGCATCAGAGGTTGGCGAGCCAAAGAGACAAAATGGCATGGGATTCACCATTGAGAAGCGTTGATCTAGCATAGATTACTGGCTAGAGTCAGGTTCTCTAAAAATCATAAGTCTAATCTTTGGAGCTGGTGGTTGTAGGCGTCCTCTTCCACTATAACTGGCTTACTTGAGTTGAGAAGGGTCATTTAAAAGCCAAGGATCGAACCTAAGGCGGAATGAGACAACTGGAGGCTGGAATCTACCAATAAGAATTTCTTTTCCTTTAACTCTCTTTATTATTTTTATTATTTTCGTAATCACAATTTCAGTCAACTTTAGATTCTGTTTTTCATTCTTTTCCAAATCAAATCTTTAATTCTGTTATTTTTATTTTTTTCTACCACGTAGGTTTTCTTGGGCACGATTCTGCCCAGGATTTCGAGAAACAAGCATTCGTATAATCCGATCCCTGAGGATTTGACCCTACTTCCCCTTTACTGTTCTTTTTCATTATTTTACAGGGAATAGGATATTTTTGGTGCTCTCAACGACGCATTAAATTTTGGCGCCGTTGCCGGGGATCGGTAACGTGCTAATCTTGTTTTTTGTTTCTTATGACCAGATCTGCTCCAGGAACTCTTGCGCTTGATTCAGAGATTGAAAAGACTGCGAGAGCTAATCGCAAGGAAACAAAGCTAAGAAAAAAGCAGTCAGCGGTGGTTGGGACTCAAAGTAATCCACCGCCAAAAATCAGAATCGACGACGAAGCAGAGTCTAGGGTTAACAAAAACCCTACTCAAACTTTTAAAGGCGAAAAAGTAGAAGTCGATTCCTCAGAAGAAGTGTTTAACACTAGGGTTGACGAAAACCCTGATTTAGCACCTCAACCTATGGCTCAGACAATTCGGCAACTAGCCGAAGCGCCGACAGAACAACCGCCACTATGCATCGCGTATCCTACTATGGATACTGATTTTGAATTAAAGTCAGGCTTGATCCAGCTACTACCAACTTTTCGGGGGTTACAGAACGAAAATCCTCATAAGCATTTGAAAGAATTCCATATGGTTTGCCTTAGTATGAAACCTCAGGGGGTAACTGAAGATCAAATTAAACTGTGCACTTTCCCTTTTTCCTTAGCAGATTCTGTTAAGGAATGGTTATTTTATTTACCTCCTGGATCTGTAACGACTTGGGCTGATCTGTCTCATTTATTTCTCAATAGGTTTTTTTCGGTGTCGCGTGCAGTCGAGTTAAGAAGAGAAATCGTGGGCATAAGGCAAAAAGACGCAGAGACTCTGTCCGACTATTGGGAGCGATTTAAAAAGTTGTGTGCAAGTTGCCCACAATACGGTATAACAGAACAGTCTTTGCTCCAGTACTTTTATGAAGGCCTGAAACCCATGGAGATGAATATGGTAGATGCTGCGAGTGGAGAAGCGTTAGTCAACATGACTCCACAACAAGCAAGAGACTTAATCTCCACAATGGCTGCAAATTCTCAGCAATTTTCAGCCAACCCTGAACCACCTAGAAGGGTTCAATAGCTAAGTAATTCGACCTTAGAAGATAAAATTGATAAACTTACTAATATTATGAGCTCTCTTGTTGCAGAAAAAGCCAAACCAGCCCGAGTATCTGAAATATGTGCTATCCTTGAACATACAACTGATGCATGTCCCAGTTTGAATGATGATACTATGGCTCATTTAGATGCTGCGGGAAATTTTCCTGGGCCACCATAAAGGCGATACGACCCTTACGCTAACACCTACAACCCAGGATGGAGGGACCACCCTAACTTAAGTTATGGGGCCAATCCACGATATAACCAGCCATACCAAAATAGGGTTCCACAGCAGCCACAAGATTCAGGTAATTATCTAGAAACATTGGTTAATAAATTAGCAGCTAATATGCTTGATTTTCAACAGAAAATCGAGGCTTCTATAAGAGAATTGACCATATCAATTGAGAAATTGAACTCTCAAAGAAAGCTACCGTCACAAACAGAACCTAATCCAAGACAACACGCAAATGCAGTGACGTTGCGAAGTGGAAAGGTACTAGAACCAATTCTTGATAGGAATCTTGGCCAAGAAATCACCTAGGAAAAACCCGAAGACGATGAATAGGTCCGAGCGAAGCCTCCTCTGCCGAAAATCCAACCTCCATTCTCAGGACGATTAAATTAGTGTCGAAAAAGTAAGGAAGATGATTCGGTCGTTGAGAGCACCAAAAATATCCTATTCCCTATAAAATAATAAAAATAACAGTAAAGGGGAAGTAGGGCCGAATCCTCAGGGACCGGATTGTACGATTACTCGTTTCTTGAAATCTTGGATAATTTCTTGGCCAAGAAACTTGCGTTCCTGAAAAAATTAAAAAAAATAGAATTAAGAATTTCGATTTGGAAAAATAAAAATAGTATTTAAATTAAATTGAAAATGCAAAATTAAATAAATGACAGAAATTGAGATGGAGAATATATAAAAATAATAAAGAGAGTTAAAGGAAAAGAAATTTTTATTGGTAGATTTCAGCCTCTAGTTGTCTCATTCTGCCTTGAGTTCAATCCTCGGCTTTTAAATAACTCATCCCAACTCAAGTAAGCCAGTTATAGTGGAAGAGGACGCCTACGACCACCAGCTCCAAAGATTAGACTTACGATTTTTAGAGAACTTGTCTTTAGCGCTAGATCAGCGCTTCTCAATGGTGAATCCCACGCCATTTGTCTCTTTGGCTTGCCAACCTCTGACGCAGTAAGTTAACGAACCGACTGTGTAATCCTTCCAAAACATACAAAGCGGCCGCCTTTGCATATGCTGAAAAGCTTACTTCTTAAGGGCCATGGACGAAAGCGTCAGCCCGTAGTGCGGAGAAACAATGAATACTTGGCGAGAAGGCTAAGTACGGATTCTAGGCCTCAAGAACCCTTTTTGGGGAATATTGACAACTTTCGGCTAGATAGGTTTTAGTGGCTCATGATAATGGTGGAAAAGAAAAAAAAATGGAAAAGGCAATTTTATTGAAAGAAAATATGAAGAAACAAAAGCCTAGACTTTCAGGGGGAGAGTGTTTACAGAAAAATATGAACCCCAAATAGAGTCACTTCACCCCCTATTTATAGTGCTAGGGAGATAGTCTAATTGAACTTAAATTCTAAAAAGATAAATACATTTAATTAAAGATAAATAAAGATAATTAAAATAAAATCCTAAATTTGAATAATCCTAATAATTATCTTAATATTAATTATCCTAATATAAATAAAATGGAATCTTATAGAATAAAATCTCTTCTTTTTGTGTTTTTAGTCCCTGTGTCTTCCACGCTCGCACTTTTGGCACAATCTTTTTCCTGTGTCGCATATCAGCCCAATATGTCTCCAAATTTGCACTTTTGTCCCTTAATTTTGCTTTTGCCTCCAAATCAGTCCCTAAAAGATAAAAAGACATAAATAGCTCAAATTAGTAGGATCAAGCTCAGAATAAACACATGATTAATACATAACAATATGTTATTCTAGAGCATTATCAAATTCCCCCTACTTAGCCCATGCTTGCCCTCAAGTATGGTTCTTATCCACTGTGAAAGTTAGATTCTACCATAAAAGAAATATCACTCCAAAGTTTTATAAGAATTAGTTAAAAATGCATATGAAAAATAAAGAGAACCTTAAGCTTGCTTTAGGTAAAATAGAAAAAGTTTTCCAATTAATACACACAGAAATTAAAATCGATTTGAATTATTTCATGGAAATTAGGTGAATTACTAAACCTACCAAGACACCCTCTTTGTTTCTTCCTTAGTCCAAAACTTTATTTATTTACATATGTTTTCTCTTTTTTTTCTTTTTCTTTTACTTTTTCTTTTATTTTATTTATGTATGTGTTTATGTATGTTGAACCTTTTGACGCGAAGAGTGATGACAGCCAAGCACCAAACCCCGGTTACTCAGCCTAACATACTTTTTATTTTTTATTTTTCCTAAGAACATGTCGAACCTTTTGACGTGAAGAGTGATGACAACCCAAGCACCAAACCCCGGTTACTCAGCCCAATGCATTCTTAAGAATTAATTCTGATTAGCAGAGCTTTAACTATCACATCACACAACCTTTTGACGCGAAGTAGAATGACAACCCAAGCACCCTACCCTGGTTACTCAGTCAGTCACGTTCTAAGCTGTACTCATAACCACGGAAAAATTTATTAACAATGAAATTAAAATTTTGAGAACTTCGGGAAGAACAATTTAAGTTTCAAGAACAAGTTTCAATAATCACCTAATAGCCATGAACATTAATTAAGCATGCAATCATTTTAAGTGTTCACTTTAGATTAAACTTGACCAATTTTACAAAAAGCAAGATAGAGTTAACTCCATTAATTACAATTGTTTTTAGCCTAATAAAAATAAAACAGTAGAGATGGCATCAATTATAGGAAAAATCATAACTTCCCTAGAAGGCAAGAATCATGCATGAAAGTCAAACAGTGGCAAAGTCATGGTTAAATTCTTAGGCATGAAAAGAGGCAAGATATTCCAAAAAAATAGTGAGCCAGCAACAATAGCAACAACCAAACCAGCAGCAACAACAAAAATTCAGCAGCTAAAATGACAGAAACAACTACCTCCCCCTACTTAAACCACATAGTCCTCGGTGTGGAATAAATAAATAAATAGGTAGAAGAAAAGTTTAGAAGAACTCCCCGTATAGTTACTGTCATTCGCGCATTATGGTAATGAGTTCTCCCTATTGTTGCTTCGGTTTACCTAGACAAAAGAAGAGAATTTTATTAATATCTTAAAATAATAAATAATAAAATAATAAGATAAAATAAATAAAATAAAAATAAAAAAATAAAAATTGGGTTGCCTCCCAACAAGCGCTGGTTTAACGTCGCTAGCTTGACGCCCCAACTAGTATTGGGGCTTTTTCAGCTGAATTCGTTTGTTCTTATGAGCTTAGAAATTCTCATTTTTTAACACGTCCACCATATTTGGGTTTAATCGTCCTTGCGCCTCTTTCTTTGGTTCCGTATTTTCCTCCAAGGGGTTGATCCCTTTTAAGTCGGCAATGGTCTCATAATTCTCCAAAAATGTGCATTTGAGATGTTCGGGAAGTGGTTTTAATTTCAGATCTGGTGCCTGCACAACAGGAGGTAGGAGTTTAGTATTCATGGGAGCCAATAATTTATTAATAGATTCAAAATCATCAAACATCATTTTAGGTTTATCTCCATAAGATGACTCAAAAGTTTTTTCTACTGATGAGTCAATTATGTCGACACGGTTTACGTCCAAGACTTCACTTGGGTGACTAATAGTGCCATAAACGTTAAACTTCACGATCTCCCCGTCAAACTCTATCGTGAGGGTTCCGCTTCGTACATCAATCTTAGTATTCGCAGTACTAAGGAAAGGTCGCCCCAACAAGATGTCTGAAGACCCAGGAGTGTTATCCTCCTCCATTTTTATCATATAAAAATCTGCAGGGAAGATAAGCCCATTGACTTTGACTAATACATCCTCAAGGACCCCTTCAGGATGCACAATGGACTTGTCTGCCAACTGAATGGTAACACTTGTCTTTGTCAAAAAAACCCGCGTTAAGTGATTCATAAATAGAATAAGGCATTACATTTATGGACGCCCCTAAATCGCACATAGCCTTTTTAAGTCCTAAATGGCCAATTTTGCATGGAATAACAAACATACCCCTATCATTGCATTTAACCGGCATTTTTCGCTGTAGCACTGTGGAAACATTTTCACCAACACTTACCTTTTCATTTCCTGTTAACTTTCGTTTGTTGGTGCAGAGCTCTTTAAGGAATTTGGCATACCTTGGAATCTATCTGATAGCATCCAACAGTGGTATGTTGATCTCGACATTTCTGAATGTTTCGAGTATCTCCTTGTCTTCTTTACTTTTTCAACACTGATTTAATCGTCCTGGGAATGGAGGTTGGATTTTCAGTAGTGGGGGTTTCGCTCGGATCTATTTGTCATTTTCTGGAGTTTTCTGGGCGATTTTTTGACCAAGATTCTTGCCAAGAATTGGTTCCAACACTTTTCCACTTCTTAGCGTTACTGCATTTGCATTTTGCCTCGGGTTTGGTTTTGTTTGTGATGGCAGCTTCCTTTGAGAGTTCATCTTCTCAATTGACGTGGTCAATTCTCTTATAGACGCTTCGGTTTTCTATTAAAATTCAAGCATGTTAGCTGCTAATTTATTGACCAAAGTTTCTAGAGAATTACCTGAATCTCGTGGTTATTGTGGAACTCGGTTCTGGTATGGTTGGTTATATCGTGGGTTGGCCCCATAACTTAAGTTAGGGTATCCCTCCATCCTGGGTTGTAGGTATTTGCGTAAGGGTCATATCGCCTTTGTGGTGGCCCAGGAAAATTTCCCACAACATCTAAATGGGCCATAGTATCATCATTCAAACTGGGACATGTATCAGTTGTATGTTCAGGGGTAGCACATATTTCGCATAACCGGGTTGTCTTTGCTTTTTCTGCAATAAGAGAACTCAAAATATTAGCAATTCTATCAACTTTATATTCTAAGGTTGGATTACTTAGTTGATGAACCCTTCTAGGGGGTTTAGGATTAGCTCGGAATTGCTAAGAATTTGCAGCCATCATGAAGATCAAGTGTCTTGCTTGTTGTGGAGTCATATTGACCAACGCTCATCCACTCGCGGCATCTACTATATTCATTTCCATGGGTTTTAGGCCTTCATAAAAGTACTAGAGCAATGACTGTTCCGTTATACCGTGTTGTGGGCAACTTGCACACAACTTCTTAAATCGCTCCCAATAGTCGTACAGAGTCTCTACGTCTTTTTGCCTTATGCCCACGATTTCTCTTCTTAACTCAGCCACTCGTGATGCAAGGAAAAACCTGTTAAGAAATAAGCGAGATAGATCAGCCCAAGTTGTAATGGATCCATGAGGTAAATAAAATAACCATTCCCTAGTTGAATCTGCTAGGGAAAAAGGGAAAGCGCGCAATTTAATTTGATCCTCAGTTACCCCCTGAGGTTTCATACTCAAACAAACCATATGGGATTCTTTTAAATGCTTGTGGGGGTTTTCATTTTGTAACCCACGGAAAGTTGGCAGAAGCTGAATCAAGCCTGACTTTAATTCAAAATCAGTATCCATAGTAGGATACGCGTGCATAGTGGCGGTTGTTTTGTCGGCGCTTCGGCCAGTTGCCGAATTGTCTGAGCCATAGGTTGAGGTGCTAAATTAGGGTTTTCGTCAACCCTAGTGTTAAGCACTTCTTCAGGGGAATCGACTTCGACTTTTTCGCTTTCAAAAGTTTGAGTAGGGTTATCGTTAACCCTAGACTCTGCTTCGTCTTCGATTTTGATTTCTGGCGGTGGATTGCTTTGAGTTTTAACCACCGTTGACTACTTTTTTTCTTAGCTTTGTTTCCTTGCGATTAGCTCTCGCAGTCTTTTCAATCTCCAAATCAAACGCAAGAGTTCCTAGAGCAGATCTGGTCATAAGAAACAAAAAACAAGATTAGTATGTTATCGATCCCCGGCAACGGCGCCAAAATTTGATGCGATCGTTGAGAGCACCAAAAATATCCTATTCCCTATAAAATAATAAAAATAACAGTAAAGGGGAAGTAGGGTCGAATCCTCAGGGACCAGATTGTACGAATACTCGTTTCTTGAAATCTTGGACAATTTCTTAGCCAAGAAACTTGCGTTCTTGAAAAAATAAAAAAAAACAGAATTAAGAATTTCGATTTGGAAAAATAAAAATAGTATTTAAATTAAATTGAAAATGCGAAATTAAATAAATGATAGAAATTGAGATGGAGAATATATAAAAATAATAAAGAGAGTTAAAGGAAAAGAAATTCTTATTGGTAGATTCCAGCCTCCAGTTGTCTCATTCCGCCTTGGGTTAAATCCTCGGCTTTTAAATAACCCTTCTCAACTCAAGTAAGCTAGTTATAATGGAAGAGGACGCCTACGACCACCAGCTCCAAAGATTAGACTTACGATTTTTAGGGAACCTGACTCTATCCAGTAATCTATGCTAGATCAACTCTTCTCAATGACAAATCCCATGCCATTTTGTCACTTTGGCTTGCCAACCTTTGACACAATAAGTTAACGAACCGACTGTGTAATCCTTCCAAAACATACAAAGCGGCTCCCTTTGCATATGCTGAAAAGCTTACTTCTTAAGGGCCATGGAAGGAAGCGTCAACCTGTAGTGTGGAGAAACGATGAATACTTGGCGAGAAGGCTAAGCATGGATTCTAAGCCTCAAGAACCCTTTTTGGAGAATATTGACAACTTTCGGCTAGATAGGTTTTAGTGGTTCATGATAATGGTGGAAAAGAAAAAAAATGGAAAAGGAAAAAAATGGAAAAGGAGATTTTATTGAAAGAAAATATGAAGAAACAAAAGCCCAGACTTTCAGGGGGAGAGTGTTTACAGAAAAAGATGAACCCCAAATAGAGTCACTTCACCCCCTATTTATAGTGATAGGGAGATAGTCTAATTGAACTTAAATTCTAAAAAGATAAATACATTTAATTAAAGATAATTAAAGATAATTAAAATAAAATCCTAAATTTGAATAATCCTAATAATTATCTTAATATTAATTATCCTAATATAAATAAAATGGAGTCTTATAGAATAAAATCTCTTCTTTTTGCGTTTTTAGTCCTTGTGTTTTCCACGCTCGCACTTTTGGCACAATCTTTTTCCTATGTCGCATATTAGCCCAATGTGTCTCCAAATTTGCACTTTTGTCCCTTAATTTTGCTTTTGCCTCCAAATCAGTCCCTAAAAGATAAAAAGACATAAATAACTCAAATTAGTAGGATCAAGCTCAGAATAAACACATGATAAATACATAAAAATACGTTATTCTAGAGCATTATCAGAAGATAAGGAGATCCTCGAAACATTCAGGAATGTCGAGATCAATTTACCACTGTTAGATGCCATCAGACAGATTCCGCGGTATGCCAAGTTCCTCAAAGAGCTTTGCACCAACAAATGAAAATTAACAGGTAATGAAAAGGTAAGTGTTGGTGAGAATGTATCTGCAGTGTTACAGCAGAAAATGCCAGTGAAATGTAAAGATAGGGGCATGTTTGCAATACCTTGCAAAATAGGTCATTTAGGAATTAAGAAGGCTATGTGTGATTTAGAGGCCTCCATAAATGTTATGCCTTATTCTATTTATGAATCACTTAATGCGGGTTTTTTGACAAAGACAGGTGTTATCATTCAGTTGGCAGACAAGTCCATTGTGCATCTCGAAGGAGTCCTCGAGGACGTATTAGTCAAAGTTAATGGGCTTATCTTCCCTGCAGATTTCTATGTGATAAAAATGGAGGAGGATAACGCTCCTGGGTCTTCAGACATCTTGTTGGGGTGACCTTTCCTTAGTACTGCGAATACTAAGATTGACGTACGAAACGGAACCCTCATGATGGAGTTTGACGGGGAGATCGTGAAGTTTAACGTTTATGGCACTATTAGTCACCCAAGTGAAGTCTTGGACGTAAACCGTGTCGACATAATTGACTCATCAGTAGAAAAAAATTTTGAGTCATCTTATGGAGATAAACCTAAAATGATGTTTGATGATTTTGAATCTATTAATAAATTATTGGCTCCCATGAATACTAAACTTCTACCTCCTGTTGTGCAGACATCAATTTGATAATGGCTGACATGAAATTCCTATGATGGTTCTATTTTGTTCTACTAATGCTAATATGTTTCACTGTATTTGATATTTTTTCTCGTTCAAATAATTATTCGACTAACACTGAGCTTTTCATAAGCTCACCCCCCAATAGTGTTAAACTTTTCAGGTAAACCTCAAAATTAGGATCAGACTCACCATTCAGAGAATCAACTTGGACCTCGGATTATTATTTTTAATTAAGTATTATTTAAGTCTTTATTGGCTTTGACTTGTAATTTTTAATTATTTATAGTTTGTGGCTTGGTAACTTTTCTTTTGGAGATTTTTGCATACATGAATTACTCAAGCATAATAACCAGACACTGCATGATATCAGGCTTAAGTAAATTTTGATACTGTTCCCTAGTTTCCCCTACATTGCAAAAAACTGTTTTTGAAAAACAAATTGATAAGGCAACTAATTTTCCAAAATGACTTGAAAATTGATTTTTCCGCTGCATTAGTTTAACTTCGATTTTTTTCTAAAGAAGAGTGACAAACAAACGATTTTTCTAAAACAACACTATCAACAATAAAATGAATCCTAAGCATACATGACCTAATGAATGAATGCTTTTAAGCTAACTCAAAATACAACTACGGTTTCTTTAAAATAAGTTTATTTAAAATCTTAAAAAGTAATGTAAGTTAACTTAGCCATTTCGGTGGCTAATATAGCCTTCTCAATCTAGGCATAACGTCTAGGCCGGGTTTGGAAGGTTACAATATCCTACGATATTTTACAACACCTCGATTTTACGCAAACAAATGTTTTTGAAAATACAAGCTCAATTTTCAAATATAACTTTCCGCTGCAAATTTTCTTTTTTACTTAAAGGAACAAGCAATTGACGATTTCATTAAAGATTATAACAATATGTTTTTCCTAAAATGTGGACTCGTTGGTAAAAATATTCTTGAGGTTTTTAACATGATAAGCGAATGTCATGACCCTAATTCATAACATTCCAACATTTGGCCATAACGTCTATGCTAGGTTTGGGGTGTTACAACATTGCTCAGTGCTTAGTGAACTATTCTCGTCAGTGCAAAAAAGAAATAGCCATCGGCTTCATTGTATCCTCGAGATTAATTTGCTTGTAACTCTTTTGTACACCGAAGATAGCTGGGGGTGAATATCACCTTAAAGATAGTGGCTTGATACACACCTTGGAGCCTTATCCTATTTCTTCTTTTTCTGTTCAAGTTCCGTTTATGTGTTCGAGATTTTTTCTCACCGGAGTTTTTGTATTAACAATTATATTTGAAAATATTCCAACACAACATAGATAGATTAAGAGGAAATTTGGGTTAGGCTATGAGAATGGATGTTCTAATTTCAATGAATTACGCAATTGAGTTTGTTAATTAAGGTAGGGTATTTTCTTTAATCCGTAAAGGGATAATTAAAAATTAAAATGAAAATTAAAGATTCCAAATTTATGATTAGAAGTTTCTCTGTAATGAAAAGAATACAACAAAGCTATCCAATGAAACGGAGGATTAAACTAGTTTCCCAAATTCAGGGAAGAATTGGTATGCTACAATACTATGAAAATGATTAAGAAAAACACTAATAACAAAAATATGGTAATGGAATCACCCTTGGTAGTGGGCTTATGAATTTCATTGATTACGGTGTGATAACTGATGAACTCTCTTAACATATGGGCAAATCTGGCGGCGGTAGTTGGATGGTCTGCAATTCACCAACTCCATTTTCAACAAGGAAAGCCATTGCCAAACCCCAATTGATATGAACATCCAGGTGACAGTGCATGATCCACACTCCTATTAACAAAATTCAAAATGAATGGTTATTTCATAAAAGAAAAAGTAGCAGTAATTGAAATGATGAAGAAGAGTGTTTACCTGGATTATCAGCGACGAATCTAATGACTGCCCATCCATTCACAGGCACCCCAACAGTGTTCCTCAAAGGTGGATCAACAAGGTTGAATTTAGAAGTATCCTTTTTAGGATCGAAGTTCCCGAAACCTTGTGCAATGATATAGAAATCGTATCCATGAAGATGAATTGGATGATTCTCAGGTGTCACTATGCTTGTGTCTTGGAGCACAATTTGTACCCTTGAACCATACTTCAATTTGTACAACTTGGTTCCCGGAACAGGTTGAAAGAGCGATCGGCTCACGTTTCCGGTGTAGTCAAATTTCAATAGAGGGTTTGCTGGGAAATCTGTGGTGAAAATGCCTGGAATTCCTTTTTGGTGAGCTTGCAACAGAGAGAAGTTGCGCGGGAGCACGAATGAGACGTTGTTCATGCAATGACGTTTTCAGAAATTGGGTGGGCATTTGTTGAGTCCGAGGCCGATTGTGAAGAACAGGCTTTCATCTATATCGGTTGGGACTTCGGCCTTTTCTAGACTTCTAAAGCTCTGGGTGAAGGTGGTAACAGTGTTGGTGTCGTTGTAGGTTGGTAAAGAAGGCATGGTTGGAGTGGGTGCATTGTATTTTTTGGCAGCGCAAGAGGCAGACTTGTATTCGAGAATGGCGGTGGTGGTCGTGTTGTCAAATGGTGCGTTTTGCGCGCTTTGGTAGGCTCGAGCTGCCATGTAATATCGAGATGGTGGCTGATCACCTCGGATAAGAACATTAGTGGTTTGGCCGGGGCCTAACATGAGGACGGAAGTGGTGAAGGGTTTGTATTGAAGTAATGGTCAGCATGCAGCAACCAAGACCATCGAAGGCTCAACATGCAGAAGTTGCTGGTTCTTCTAGTCAGCAAGTTGTTTATGTTTCATTTTGTAATTTTAAGTTAGAGTAATGTAACTTAGTTGCTTTATAACTATGTTAGGTTTATGCTTGATGTAATTTTGATGTTGATTGAGCTGATAAATCAGCTTTGTTTATTTGTTTAAGCTAATTAGCACAAGTTACTATGTGTATTAGTGGTAGTAGGTGAAGTTTAGGTCAACCTACTATTTTGTCAAGATTGTAAACTTGTTTATGTATTGGCTTTGTGCCATTTTTGAGTTTAAGGAATGAATTCAACAAGTTTTCATCCATATGCTCTCCATTTTTAGTTTTACTAAAAAATCCATTTGAGTTTTTCTGCTTTGTTTCTCCTACAAGTCACGAGACTTGCCAAACAAGCATTCTGCTGAAGCTTGCTGCTGCTGCCTCTTGTTCCAACAATTGGTATCTAGAGCCATATTCTTATTTGGCTCATTGCAACACGCTGATGAAAGAACAAAAAGGCACAAGGCCATGTCATGCATACAAAATTGTGTGACAGATGTGATCTTTATGAGGATCATGGCCTGTGAAACACCAAAGGAGGCTTGGGACAAGCTGAAAGAAGAATTTTAGGGGACTGAGAAAACAAGGCAACAACAGCTGCTCAACTTGAGAAGAGATTTCGAAAATCTCAAAATGAAAGAGGAAGAAACAGTTAAGCAGTACTCAGACCGGATTATGGCTGTTGTAAACAGCATAAGGCTCCTAGGAGAGCAATTCAGTTAAGCTAGAATGGTTGAGAAAGTCATGTCCACTCTACCAGAGAGGTATGAAGCTAAAATTTCATCCCTCGAAGACTCAAGGGACTTGACAACTATCTCCTTAACTGAGCTAATCAATGCCTTGTATGCACAAGAGCAAAGAAGAGCACCAGGAAGGGGCTTTTCAAGCCAAAGAAGCCTCGAGCATCAAAACTCATAAAGGCAAAAAGTTCTGGAAAAACAGGCCTAAGCCTTATGCTGCTAGGAGCAGTGACCAACTCTGCAGACATTGTAAAAGAGCTGGTCATCCAGAAGATAGATGCTGGTTTAGACCAGATGCAGTATGCCAACACTGCAAGAAAAAGGGCCATGTTGAAAAAGTTTGCAAGAATAGAAGCAAACCAAGACAGAATCAATTTCAGCAACAAAAGGTAGAAGCTCGAGTAGCTGAAGAAAGCAGTGATTAAGAAGAACATGTTTTTGCTGTGTCATGTGCAGCAAATCAGAAAAAGGGTTCAAAGGGCTGGCTTCTAGACAGTGGGTGCACAAACCACATGTCACCAGATGCAACTATCTTCAAAACCCTGGACAGAACCTGCAAAACCAAAGTAAAAATTGGAAATGGTCAGTTAATTAATGCTGAAGGAAGAGGAGATGTGCTGATTCATACCTCTACAGGTGGCAAAATCATTTCAAATGTACTTTTGGTACCTGAAATCGATAGGAACCTTCTCAGTATAACTCAACTACTTGAGAAAGGTTACTCAGTTGTTTTCAAGGAGAAAGAATGTCAAATTTTTGATCCAAGTGGATCAAACCTCATAACAGTCACCATGACTGATAAATGTTTTGAAGTAGACTGGCCAAATGACTCACATTCAGCCTGCATAGCCTCCACTGATGACTCGAGACTCTGGCACCAGAGGCTTGGACATGCAAACTACAAATCCATAGCCCGCATGGTCAATGAAGGTCTGGCAGAAAATTTCATCGATTCAGTGAAGAATGATGAGCTTTGTGAGATATGTCAGCAAGGAAAATTGGCAAGATTGCCATTTCCAACAAGCACAACATGGAGAGCATCCGAGAAGCTTCAGCTTGTGCATACAGATGTGTGTGGACCAATGAAGACTGAGTCTCTCAAAGGAAGCAGGTACTTTATTCTATTTATTGATGACTTAACAAGATACTGCTGGATTTATTTTCTAAAACAGAAATCAGAAGTTCTATCTGTGTTCCTGAAGTATAAAGCTGCTGTTGAAACTGAGTCTGGTTGCAAACTTAGAGCAATGAGGTCAGATAATGGAACTGAGTACACCTCAGCTCAGTTCCAAGTCTACTGTGAAGAAGCAGGTATCAAACACCAGTTGACTAATGTGTATACACCCCAACAGAATGGGGTCAGTGAAAGGAAAAACAGAAGCTTGATGAACATGGCAAGATGTCTTCTGTTTGAGAAGAATTTGCCCAAAACTCTGTGGGCTGAAGCTGTTAACACAGCAGTTTATCTCCAAAACAGGCTCCCAACCAAGGCTCTGGCTGAGAAGACTCCATTTGAAGCCTGGTTTGGGTTTAAGCCATCACTGGCTCATCTCAGAACCTTTGGTTGTCTGTGCTATACTCAAGTTCCAGCGTAGAAGAGAAGCAAGCTAGATAAAAGAGCTCAAGCAGGGATCCTGATCGGCTACAGCTTGGTTAAGAAGGGCTACAGAATTCTAGAACCTGCTACAAACAAGATATTGGTTAGCAGGGATGTTGTTTTCAATGAAAAAGGACACTGGAATTGGGAGAAGGCTGAACCAGAGGCAGTGGCTGAAGATCTGGCAGTGGACCAAGTTGAAAATGATGAAAACACACCTGAAATGGATGTAGATGATGTTCCAATCAGAGGCACTCGATCACTGGCTGATGTTTATGAAAGAGCACAAGTGGCTACTGTTGAACCAAGTTGCTTTGAAGAAGCAGAAAACCAGGAGGACTGGAAGCAAGCAATGATTGAAGAAATCAGAATGATTGAAAAGAATCAGACCTGGAGTCTGGTTGATAAACCAACAAACAGGAAGATTATTGGTGTCAAATGGGTTTATCGAGTAAAGAACAATGCTGATGGTAGCCTAAACAAGTTAAAGGCTAGATTGGTTGTGAAAGGTTTCAGTCAAAGGTATGGGTCAGACTACCTGGAAACCTTTGCACCAGTGGCCAGGCTAGACACTATCAGACTGCTAGTTGCCTTAGCAGCACAAAAACAGTGGCTGATACACCAACTTGATGTAAAATCAGCATTTCTGAATGGATTCCTTGAAGAGGAGATTTATGTGGAGCAACCTCAAGGTTTCAAGGTGTCTGGCAAGGAAGAAATGGTGTACAAGCTCAACAAAGCCTTGTATGGCTTGAAACAGGCTCCAAGGGCCTGGTATAGCAGAATAGATGGCTATCTGACCAGTCAAGGATTTGAAAGAAGTCTTAGCGAGCCAACTCTGTATGTTAAATCAACTAGTGCTGAAACTCAGCTCATTGTCTCAATATATGTCGATGACCTACTGGTGACAGGAGGAGATCATGAGATGCTAAGCAGCTTTAAAGTCAAAATGCAACAGCACTTTGAAATGTCAGACTTGGGATTGATGTCTTACTTCTTAGGCATGGAAGTAACTCAAGCTAAGAATGGGATTTGGCTAAGTCAAAAGACCTTTGCTATGAAGGTTCTCAACAAATTCTCAATGGAGAATTGCAAAGCAACCAGCACACCAGTTGCTGTTGGAGAAAAACTCTCGAGCCAAGACAAGCATGAAAAGGTTTGTGAAACAACCTATCGAAGTCTAGTTGGATGTTTGTTGTATTTGACTGCTACTAGACCTGACATAATGTATGCTGTGAGTCTACTCTCGAGGTTTATGCATTGTTCAAATGAAAGTCATTTTAGAGCTGCAAAAAGGGTTCTAAGATACATCAAAGGAACTTTGTCCTATGGAATGCAGTTTACCAAGGCTGAGAACTTGAAGCTAGTTGGATATTGTGACAGTGATTGGGCTGGTTCCTTGGATGACATGAAGAGCACTACAGGTTATGCATTTAACATAGGCTCTGCTATGATTTGCTGGAGCTCAAAGAAGCAGGGTGTAGTGGCTCAGTCGACTGCAGAAGCAGAATATGTGGCTGCTACTGCAGCAGTCAATCAAGCCATATGGCTTAGAAAAATTTTGAAAGATATCAATCATGAGCAAAAGGAAGCAACTGAGATAATGTGTGACAACCAATCAGCAGTTGCTATTGCAAAGAATCCTGTTTTTCATGGAAGGACCAAGCACTTCAACATCAAACTTCATGCAGTTCGAGAAATGGAGCAAGCTCATGTTGTTAAGCTGATACATTGCAATTCTGAAGAGCAAATTGCTGATATTTTAACAAAAGCACTAAGTGTTTCCAAGTTTCAACACCTGAGAGCTAATATGGGAGTTTGCAACATGCTAACCAAGGAGGAGTATTGAAGTAATGGTCAGCATGCAGCAACCAAGACCATCGAAGGCTCAACATGCAGAAGTTGCTGGTTCCTCTAGTCAGCAAGCTGTTTATGTTTCATTTTGTAATTTTAAGTTAGAGTAATGTAACTTAGTTGCTTTATAACTATGTTAGGTTTATGCTTGATGTAATTTTGATGTTGATTGAGCTGATAAATCAGCTTTGTTTATTTGTTCAAGCTAATTAGCACAAGTTACTATGTGTATTAGTGGTAGTAGGTGAAGTTTAGGTCAACCTACTATTTTGTCAAGATTGTAAACTTGTTTATGTATTGGCTTTGTGCCATTTTTGAGTTTAAGGAATGAATTCAACAAGTTTTCATCCATATGCTCTCCATTTTTAGTTTTACTGAAAAATCCATTTGAGTTTTTCTGCTTTGTTTCTCCTACAAGTCACGAGACTTGCCAAACAAGCATTCTGCTGAAGCTTGCTGCTGCTGCCTCTTGCTCCAACAGTTTGGTATAGGAAGCATCAGCTCCAACAACAGTGAGCTTATGGTTGGCTACTTTGAAGAAAAGTGGCTGGTTCAAGGCGGCATTGATCACTCTGAGGAGATTCGTCTCCCCGGAGTCGATGGGAACTACTGTAGTCTCTGCAAAAAAGAAACATCAGTTAATAACATCGGCTTTGTCACCCGAATGTGCGGTACGAATTCAATTGGTTCGGAGCAAATTACCCTTGGAGGAGCATTTGTAGAGATCACCAGGTTGAGCATTGATGGTATATGCATCAGAGACATTTGGAGCTGCCCCTGTTCTTGTTGCTTCCCTCACCACATCAATGGGATTTGCATCCCACCATTCGCCTAATCATAATCGTATTCATCAGCATAACATTTTATTTTGATCATCACAACCATTTGTACTCGTAACCGAAAAGGAATCTTTACCGAGAATAATCGGTGTTTCGCGTTTCGGCTTAGGGAAAGGGTAGGATTTGCCTTCTCTGGGACGGATGATGAGAGCTCCATAAACAGTGGCTCTAAGCCATGAACTGTGAGCATGCCACCACAATGTTCCTTCTTGTCCTTGAACTGTAAATCTGTAAGTGTAACTTCCTCCCGGTCTAATCGGACACTGAGTCACGAATTCTGGTCCATCTGCCCATCCGGTTCTCATTTGCCGCACACCATGCCTGTATATCAAAGTGGTTAGGGTAATTCAAACGTGCAAATGACAACTAGAAATGAATGAAAGCTGATGACATGCATGCATGGCATGCATGCATGAACGAATTTGCAGTTATTAAATTACCAGTGGATGGTGACGTTATATCGGCCTTTGTTGACAACTTGAACTTCAAGGGTGTCGCCATTCTTGATCTCCAAGGTAGGTCCAGGAAACATGCCATTAACAGTGATGGTGTTGTGAGTCTTGCACAGCCTCTTCACTTTTGTTGCTTGAATCTGTTTCATTCACCAACCAACATCAAGTTTTTTATTTAAATGTCTAATGACAACCAATTTATCAGAAAGATATATATATATATATATCAAAAGAAAGAAGTAAAAGAACATACAACAAATCGATGTCGTTGAACATCAGCATTTGCAGACAATGAAAGGAAAATGACAAGGAAAATGAAGGAAAACTTGTTGAAAATCCCGATTTAATCAAAGCTTAGAGAGCAAAAAGCTTTGCTTATTGGTCTGAGAAGTGATATGAGACAGAGATAGAGAACAGGGGTTTTATAGGAAAGATTAGAGTAGTTGTTTAGAGGTTGTCAGATTAGGTTTTGATTGGGCTAAAATGGTGATCTTTACACTAGGTTCAAACCTGCAGCAGAGTTGTTGCACCCACTAGCCCATTAAAACTGAATTATGTCTTCAATGCTTGCTTCACAAGGATTTTTTTTCTCTCTTTCTAGATCAACAAATTTTCTTATAATTCCTTTTAATTTTTTTTCCAAATTAGTTAGATGATAAACTCATTCTTTGAAAATTAATCATACCCTGCTCATGTACATGTAGTCATGATTTATACTTGAAATTAATTAGATTGAAGTAGAATTAACCAAGTCAACATTCTTTATTTTCTTGAGAACCAGCTCTTGTCATGTAGATGTGGTTTTACACACTAGCCTATTTAAATATAATTTTCAGAATTTACCAAAGTCTTCCAACGTCAGCTCATGAAAATGTAAAGGGAAGATATATGATAGACACGTGAGATTAAGCAAAGTTTGTTGAAAGCAAATCAGTTTAGGCTAATGCAGGCTTAAAATCTAAAAGATTTGAATGTATATTTTCAAAGAAAGGACATATTGAATAAATAAATCAGTCCACTTTTGTTAGGTGGCAATTATTATTAAAATAAAGAGATTTGATTGAGTCTAACAGCAGATTTCTTAACGACATGTCGGGTGGATACTTCAACCAGTGACTTAGAATTTTTATTATAATTGAAATTAGTTAGATTATCTTACAAACAGTTAAGAGAAGATCTATGTTACACGCATGCTGTCATGTTTGCTGAACTAGAAAAGTTCATTCCAGTCTTGTTAGCTCACGTTGTCATTCGAAATCGCATTTGTCATGCTAAAAGTCTTAAGTGTGTTGTAATACGGTATGTCAGTATTTGTTGAGTGATCAATCTTTTATTACCAAAATTGGAACATGTTTGTAGTTTTGGATAATGCTGACTGTTGGAATTTTTTAATTTGAGGGTTTGGTAGGATATAGGTATATAATTGAGTTTATATTTGTGAAACATCGAGTCAATATAGATAATGTTTTTCAAGTTTTTTTTAAAATATTAATCTCATTATACATTGTTATTATATCTGTTCTTTTTAAATAGGAGGATAATGCGCTTCAACGCACTTAAACCCACTTCATCCTGCACTGATAACAATACCGATGCTGCTAAGACTCAATTGGTATAATGCTTTGCAAGTTAGGTGTGAATTTTCGTAAATGATATCATGGCAATAGTCGGTTGAAATATAAGATTAAATGCTATATCGTAAGAGAATCCCAAAGTAGGAGTTGTTTATAAAATCTTAATGTTTAATGATATTAAAATTATCTGTTTTTAGTTGAAGTTTATGTGATAAGAAAATATTATATAAAAAACTCTGAAAAAAGATTTTAATATAATGTAATTCGTCAAATATTTTATTAATTCACTTCAACAACCATTTCAAACCATTCAACACCCATATCAGCTACCCTATAGGTTTGAGGCATTTAATAAAAATAAAACCATGAGACATAAAAGATGGGTGTATGTATCTCATAAAAAGAGATCAGCTAGTGAGAACTTAAGGTTCAGCATATGTTTCATAACGGAATTTCATACTCAGCTCATATGATATTGGATGTTACAATACCAACAAATTTGCAGTGAAATTTGGTTGTTTTATAATTTAGGTAACCAAATGAGATATTCCCCTCAAAGTTGTAATAAAAGCAACGTAATAGAGACTTTTGTCCGAAATTGCAATGTAGAAAACTGTCGCTGTCAATTTACTGTAAGAACAATAAAGATACTGAACCAAAATTCAAAAATGTTGATATTATTATATTTTAATTAAAATTTACCACTAAGTTGTGGTTGTTTTCTAGTGGCCTATGTTATAAATTAATAAAGATCAGGCCCTGTGCTATTGGTTATCAACTGTTTTTTCTTTGAGAAAATGTCTTGCAAAAGAAGAAAAAATGATTTCATCTTCAAGGACTAGGTTTATTAGTTTGTTCAAATTGCATGAATATTTTGGCAGCAACTCAGAAAGGCCAAAAACAAGTTTAAGCCACAACGCTTACTCTCTTCTATTACAAGTAACAGTTATAAGTAAACTACAAAAATAATAAATTTAGTGATAAAAAAAATTGTCTTAGTGAAAGAGAAAGGGGTAGGATAAGGAATAGATAGGTGAACAAAACCGGAGGAACTATTAACAGAGTTGGTGAAGTTTGTTGCAGACTTTTAAGAGTCTTAGAGAAGAAATTTTAACTACAATAACAAGGTCGTTATATGTAATCAAGAAAAACAATTTGTCTGCTCAAAGGAACAACAAACTCCTAGTGAAAATCTCAACTACAGTCATAATTCTTAAAATGACCAAATCAATAAATCTAAGTTTTAATCTACCTTATTAAAATAAACACCACACCACCTAAGTTTCTTTCTTTTTCCTTCCATGTAATACAAGTTTTAGGAACCAAAAGATTTTGAGTTCATTTTCTTTTGAAGAAAAAAATTGGAAGCAAATGTACAACGGAATAAAAAGTAAGGGATTAAGATTACCAAGATTAAGTAATGTGGGTATTTGGTATTTGGTATTTGTTTTTTTTTTTTGAAAAAATAATTGCAGAGAATTTCATTTTAAAATTTTGAGTATTCAGTATTCAATTGTATTTCTTGAAGCCCTTTGAGTGCTTTTCATCAACCAAGAAAAAAAAACTCCCAAATAACAAAACAAAAACAAATATCAAACACCCAAATTGCTCAATCTTGATAACCCTAGTTTTCTACTTTCAAATTTTTTTTTCTTCAGCTTCAAAAAAATATAAATAAATATGAAACTAAGAGATTACCACTTTTTTTTCAGCTTAAAACTTGCATTACAATGTTAAAAGAAAAAAAAAGGAAAATATTGAGTAACACCCCAAACTCGACTCGATCATCGGATCTAAATGTGTGATATCACATTTCTAACAACCCTCGCCCAACCCATGATCTACCGTAATTTGATATTTCAAATTAGACTCTCCATTACACTTAATGAACTTATTCTCGAGCAAATTATATGTTTTTGTGGTGTTTTTACTTAGTTTTAGTTCTTTGCTTTAATAAGTGAATTAGTGCATTTTATGCTACTTTTGAGACCCAAATTGGTCAAATGCGTCATAGGGATCCTAATGGTTGATTGAGTGTTGTAGGGAGTCATCAGAAGCCCAAACATGAGCGAAAATATCACCTAGAAGAGGGTATTGTGACATCAAAGCTTGGAACTCGTGATACCCCTAATAGTGCTGAATTGAAGAAGATCAAGGCACTTCACAGTAATATCGCAATATCCAAGCATGGGTATTGACCTGCTGCCAAACGTAGTGGTAGTTTTGGTACATTTCAACACTTAATGAGCTTATTTTCTATGCATTTTAATATATTTTATTACATTTTTGCATTTCTTAGTTTAGATTTAATTATTAGCAAAATAAGTGTTTTTACGCAATAATTGATGTTATTGACCTATTAGGCCAATACAAGCTTTAGGTAGTGCTAATCGGTCTATTTGAGTGTGTATGATGTGTATTTCTAAGCCCAAAAGCCTTAAGACGATACCTAAGCTTCCCGAGACCCAACACGTGAAACCAAAACTCCAAACTCAAGAAATCAGTGTCGTGTCACGACACACCCCCTATGTTGAGACACAGGTTGAACATGGGGCGCAAGCAATGATGACGTCAGCAATCGTATCTAGGCAAATTTTCTTAGATTTTGTTTTTTGATTTCACCCAAAGTATCAAGGGTATTTTAGGCATAAAGCACACCAAAATTAGCCTATAGAAAAAGGTTCCTATAACCCTAATAGACAATCAATTTTAGACCTAGCCACATAGTTTTCTTTCTTTAGGTTTTTTTTTTGTAGTAGGAATTTTTCCTATTCCAATGTGAAGATAATTGCGAGTGGAGATTGCTCTGGAACTGCGCTTAAATATATTTATTCATGAGCATTCTTTTTACTCTTCTATTTTATTCTTTTATTTATATTTCGCTTATCTAGCCAATTAACATTTGTATGAATATTGGAATAAATTATTGTGATTTATTTCATATATTGCATGTTTCGGTTATGGAACTAATTAATCGATTAAGGAATTATTTATCCAAAATTGGGTGTTTATTTAAAAGTACTGGGTATATTAAAGGGTGATGTAATGCCCCAAGTAGAATATCTAGACAGGGGAGATCGAGAAGGTATCTTGTCGAGTATAACTTGTGCCAAGTGGTAAGACTGAAAGGGTATTCGTATGCCTAAGAAGAGACCGAAAGGGTGACTTAGGTGGTAATCCTTAATAAAGATGAGACCGAGAGGATACTCTTAGCTAATGGTGGTAAATAACTTAATTGAGGATAATTAGCGACTTAATGGTTAATTAGGGATTCAATCCATCACAGGTCAGAAACTCGCATTGTTGACACTAGGAATGGGAAATTCCATTAGGTTAGTTCAGGTTAACTAATTTAATTAGTTAATTAATACTTTAATAGGTCTCAAACTACTAACTTGTGACTCAATTAGATTAGTAATTATTTTCTGTGATTAATTTAATAATAAGATTATCAAATCTGCAATTCCTTGGGTACGATCCTCAAATACTTACCAGTGTTTCGTTGTAACACTACTATACTATAATTTGACCCGTATACTTGTGGACACCACTGATTTAATTATATATTTTTGGTGTGGTATTTATACTCTAAACGATAACACATTTACATACGGTCAAGTTTTTGGTGTCGTTGCCGAGGACTGAAACCTTTGGTTTTACCAACAAATTCGTAGTGAAAATTGGGTAAATCTCACAACTCTTAAAATGAGAATAATGAGAATTAATTTTTTTTTAACTTTAGATCAAAATGAATAAATCTAAGTTTTAGACTTAACATTTAATCTACCTCATTAAAATAAAGAGCACAACACCTAATCTTTTTTTTTCTCCATGTAATACAAGTTTTAGGAACAAAAAGATTTCTATAATTTCATTTTCTTTTGAAGAAAAAAAAATTGGAAGCAAATTTACAATGGAACGGAAAGTAAGAGATTAAGATTACCAAGATTAAGCAATTTGGGTATTCGGTATTTGTTTTTCTTTTCTGAAAAAAATTGCAGAGAATTTCACTTTAAAATTTTTGGTATTTGGTATTGTATTTCTAGAAACTATTTGAGTGCTTTTAATCAACTAAGGAAAAAAAATATCAAATGACAAAACAAAAACAAATATTAAATACCCAAATTGCGTAATCTTGATAACCCTAGTTTCTTACTTTCAATCCCGTAGTAAATTTGCTTCCATTTTTTTTTTTGCTTCAAAAATAAATAGATATGAAACTAAGAGATTACCCAATTTTTTTAAGCGTAAAACTTGTATTACAATGTTAAAAGAAAAAAAAAGGGGGAAATATTGTATAACACCCCAAACCCAAATCAGCCATCAAATTCGAATTTGTGACATCACATTACGTTGACGAAGCAACTCGGCTAATTCACTATTATTATGATATCATTTTAAGCACGATTATTAATCATATCAAAAAAAAATTCCACTTCAATCGTAATCTTACATTTAATGAGTGAAATAATATAACCCATCAAGTTATAGCATGATACTAAGTCAATTTAAGAAGTAGAACTTGTATCCAAACTCTATTATCAGTTTTCAATAATGCGTCTCTAGACAGAGGGCATTTTGTCTCGAGATAGACTTCAATTTATTTTAGGTATTTTTTTCTTTGAAGTTTGATTGTTTTGAGATGATAAGCTGTAAAATTAACATATTTTAATCACATTCTTAATGCATTTTTGGATGACTAATGATATAAATTAGTGAATTTAATGCTCCTAATCCTTTAAATTCATGTTTCTATACTTAGGAGAGCATTTGGGAGCGAAAGGAGCAAAAAACGAGCCAAAATCGGACGAATAAAGCTGTTTCCAGGATACACATGGCTTGGGCATTTCCACACGGGCTGGCTACACGCTCTTGTGAGGCACACGGGTTGGCCACACGCCCATGGGCCAGCCCGTGTCGATCTCGCACCTTGTTTCTCAAACACACTGAAAAACTCAATTTTTAGGCTTTCTAAGCATTCTAAAGTCTATAAATAACAATTAAAAGAAGGCCTAATGGGGCACACAAAGAACATTGAAGAAACTACTCGAAGAACACCATCGGAGCCAACTCAGAAGCAAATCTCCTTCAAGATTGAAGATCTCTTTTTAACTTCTTTCGAAGTTTATTGACTTTCTTTATGTCTTATAGTTTTTCTGACTTTGAGATGTTTTTGGTCCATATTATGAACTAAATTCCCTAGATACCTAGAAAAGATTATCTAGGGAAGATGAACCCTATGATGAATCTTATTATTTGATTTTTGATTTACATGATAAATACTTAATTCTTGTTCTCAATTATGTATGCTTATTTCGTGTTTTAATATTTTTAGGATATTAATTCATGTTTAATGTGTTTATTTCAGTGGAGCAAAAGTCCCTGTTAAGAGTAGATCTAGCATAATTGAGTGGAGTTGCATGCAATACTAGAAACAGGACAACATTAATCTACCGGATTAGAGTCAAATCTAATAAGGGAATCCATAGATCGAGTTAATGCGATGATAGGGGTTTTAATTAGAAAGAGATTTTAATTAATCAATCTAGAGTCAGTTGTTCTTACTCTCGAAAGAGATATTGACATAATTTAGGGATTTCTACTGATCAAGACACAAGTGAATAAATAGTTTAATTCAGATTCAGAATAATGGGTGAAGTCTAGGTAGATTCTTTCCTGGGTATTGTCTTTCTTTTTGGTTATCTTTGATTATTTTCCTATTTTGTTCTCTGTTGCATTCGTAGTTAAATTAGATTAGTAATTTTAGATTAAAAACAATCACTCCAATTTATCGACTAAATAATAGAAAAAAGGTAATTACTAGTACTTTTAATCCTCGTGGATACAATATTCCCTACTCACCATAGCTATACTATTTCTCGATAGGTGCGCTCGCCTTTGTTGCAATTATAGTTAGTTTAGTTATCATCAAGTTTTTGGCACCGTTGTCGAGGAATAAAATATTAGGAACACTTGATTTTTATTAATTTAGCCATTTATTTTTATTGCATTTTATTTTTGTTTTTAGTTTAATTTTTGTTTCTAATTTTTATTTTATTTGCTTCTAGCAGGTTCCTTTAGTTTATGACTAGAAGAAATCAGTCAGGACCATTAGTATTTGATAGTGAAATTGAAAATACAGCTTGCAGAAACCATAGAGAAGCAAGGCAGAATAGATAGAATATAGTGGAAGAGCAAGAGGATATTATTATCATTATTGAGGAGATGGCTAATAATCAGAATAATCAGCTACCTTTTGTGGTAGCTGCGAATCCTACAAATCTGAATCCTGCTCCTCGTACTATGTATTATTATGCCAAACCTACTTTAATTAGGGCTAAATCGAGTATTGTAAGACTTACTATTGCTGCGAATAATTTTGAACTGAAGCCAAACACTATTCAGATGGTACAACAATTTGTTCAGTTCGATGGTTTACAAGACGAGGATCTAAATACTCATTTGGTTAATTTTGTGGAAGTCAGTGATACTTTCAAGATAAATGGTGTTTCTGATGATGCCATTCGCCTACATTTTTTTCCTTTCTTGTTGAGGAACAAAGCTAAACAATGGTTGAATTCCTTACCACGAGGTTCAATCACTACATAGGATCAAATGACCAAGAAATTCTTACTGAAGTACTTCCCACTGGCTAAGACAACTAAGTTGAGGAATGATATTTCTTCCTTCGTGCAGATTGACTTAGAGACCCTATATGATGCATGGGAGAGGTATAAGGATTTATTGAGAAGATGCCCTCATCATGGTTTACCTCTATGGCTACAGTTTCAAACCTTCTATAACGGTTTGAATCCCTCAACTAGGCAGTTAATCGATGAAACAGTTGGTGCTACTATGAACAATAAAACACCTGAAGCGGCTTATGAGTTTATAGAAGAAATGTCATTGAATAACTATCAATTGCAATCTATGAGGATAAAGCCTAATAGAGCACCAGTGTTTTCAATCTAGATGTAGTCACCATTTTATCAAATTAGGTAGAGCAATTAAATAAGAAAATTAATGGTTTATGTGTTTCCACGCAGGTACATCTAGTGGTGCAATGTGATGCAAATGGAGGAGGAATGAGCAATCCAGAATATTTGCCCTATGGTTCTAGCACAGAGAACGAACAAATCAATTATATGGGTAATAATTCTAGGCCTTAGAATAATCTTTACAGTAACACCTATAACGTTTGTTAGAGGAACCATCCCAATTTCTCTTGAGGAGGTCAAGGAAATTAAAGAGCACAACACCCTCCAAGCTTTCAACAACCTTTCCAACAAGAGAAAAAGCCGAACCTTGAAAAGATATTGACGAATTTTATTTCGGTGTCAGAAACCAGCTTTCAAAACACCAAAAAACACTTAAATCAACAAGCATCGATTCAAACCCGCTTCCAAAACACCAAAAAAACACTTAAAAATCAACAAGCATCGATTCAAGGGCTCAAGAACCAAATCGATCAACTTGCAAAGTTGATTTCAGAACGACCACAAGGTAGCTTGCCTAGCAACACTGAAACTAACCCACGAGAGCAGCTTCATACAATTACTGTTTATGAAGAAGAAGGGTTAGTTGAATTTGAATCTGAACCAAGGTAAGAAATTGTGGTAAGTAACGGTAAGGTTAAGGTAAGCCAGAATGAACAAAAATCGGTTAGTAAAGATTATAAACCTTGAGTGCCATATCCTAACATGACGAAGAAAGACCGTATAAACAATCAATTTGGTAATTTTCTTAAACTTCTGAAAAAATTACATATTAACTTATCGTTTATTGAAGCTCTTTCACAGATGCCCAATTCTGTTAGATTTTTAAATGAGCTTTGGGAAAACAAATGAAAGTTAGATGATTTATCACATGTGGAGTTAAATGTAGTGTGCTCAAGCATTTTGCAAAATAAACTATCCAACAAATTGAAAGATCCAGAGAGTTTTACTATTCCTTGTTTAATTTGTAGTTCGAATGTCAATAATGCTTTAGCTGATTTAAGGGCTAGTATTAATGTCATGCCCTATAAATTGTTTAAACAATTAGGTCTCAGGAAACCCAAACACACTAGGATGAGTATTCAATTAACAGATAGAACCATTAGATTTCCTAGGGGTATTATTGAAGACGTACTTGTAAAAATTGATAAATTCATATTCCCAGTTGATTTCATTGTTTTAGACATGGATGAGGATAGTGACGTAATTTTTATTCTAAGACGACCCTTTTTAGCAACTGTCAGAGCTATTATTGATGTTGGTATAGGTGAATTAATACTTCGTGTAGGTAATGACACGATTACACTCCAACCTTATGATTTTTTTAAAACATCTAGTGATCAAAATGATTATACGAGTTATGTTAATATGAATAATCTTGCGGCTCAAACTTCTTAGCATGAAACCCCTCAGAAAAATACGATAAAACCACGTTCTAGTCCATGGGACAAAAATAGAATGACTCATGAAGAACGAATGCTACAGATCGATGAACTAGATGAATGACATATACATGTCAAGGAGAAACTGAGAATACACGATGTAGAACCAAAGTGACCCCATGATGAGCATGTGGATGGAACAAACCAAATTAAGGTTGGGGACAAGGTACTATTAGATAAAATGGATCCACGTATTGCCACTTTAGAGCTTAATGCAAATGGAGCAATTCCTTTTACGGTACTGAATGTTGATGGTCATTTTATAGTTCACTAAACTAGACTACAATCACGACAAAGGCAAGCGTACCTATCAAATGGTAGTAAAGCTATGCTGAGTCCAGAATATCGTATCCACAAGGACTTAAAGTACTAGTATTAACTATCTTTCTATTATTTAGCCTAAAATATAAGAGATCTGTTTTAATCTAAAATTAACTTACTAATTAATTACTAAACGCAACAGAGAGTGAAGAAGATAATCGAATAAACCAATAATAAAGACAATACCCAAGGAAGAATCCACCTACACTTCACTTATTATTCTGACTCTGGATCAAACGATTTATTCACTTGTTTTGATCCGTAGAAATCCCTAAATTATGTTAATATCTCTTTCGAGACTAAGAACAACCCACTCTAGGTTGATTAATTGAAATCTCTTTCTAATTAAAACCCCTATTGTCGCATTAACTCGATTTATGGATTCCTTTATTAGATTTGACTCTAATCTGGTAGATTTATGTCATCCTATCTCTAGGATTGCATGCAACTCTGCTTAATTATGGTAGATATACTCTTAAATAGGGACTTTTGCTCCACTGAATAAGCACATCAATCTTGAATTAATATCCTGAAAATATTAAAACAAGTATTAAGAACTCATAATTAAGAACAAGAACAAGTATATCATTAAATTCAAAACATTAAATAATAAGATCCGTATTAGGTTTCATCTTCCCTAGGTATCTAGGGAATTTAGTTCATAATATAAAAGGAAGACATCTCAAATTTAGAAAAACAACAAGACATGAAAACCCAAATAAACTTCAAGAGAAATTTGAATGGAGATATTCAATCTTGAGGTGAATCTGCTTTTGAGATAACTCCAACGGCTTCCTTCGAGTAATTTCTACTCTCTACTCTGTGTGTTCCCTTTAGGTCTTCTTCTAGTGTGTTTATATAGAGTTTAGAATGCTCAGAAACCCTAAAAATTGGTTTTTTCTGTGTGTTTGGGAAATAGGGAGTGATATCGACACGGGTTGGCACATGGGTATGTGGCCTGCCCGTGTGGATCACATGGGCGTGTGCCCAGTCCGTGTGGATCCTGAAAACTTCGATTTTGGCCCCTTTTTCGCTCCTTTTGCTCCCAAATGCTCTCCTAAGTATAGAAACATGAATTTAAGGGATTAGGAGCATCAAATTCACTAATTCTCATCATAAATCATCCAAAAATATGCCAAGCATGGAATTAAAATATGTTATATTTGTAGTTTATCAAAGATTCTCCAATATGCAATCCCTTGAGTATGATCCTCGAAATACTTAGCAGTGTTTATTTGTAACACTACTATACTATAATTAATCCGTATACTTGTGACACTGCTGATTTGATTATATATTTTTGGTGTAGTATTTATACTCTAAACGATAACACATTTAGAGACAGTCAAGTTTTTGGCGTTGTTGTCGGGAATTGAAACCTTTGGTTTTACCAACAAATTCGTAGTGAATTGGGTAAATCTCAAAACGCTTAAAATGAAAATAATAAGAATTAATTTTTTTTAAACTTTAGATAAAAATGAATAAATCTAAGTTTTAGATTTAACATTTAATCTACCTAGTTAAAATAAAGAGCACAACACCTACTTTTCTTTTCTTTTTTTCTCCATGTAATACAAGTTTTAGGAACAAAAAGATTTTGAGAATCTCTTACTTTCAGATTTCATTTTCTTTTGAAGAAAAAAAAATTGGAAGCAAATTTACATTTGAATGGAAAGCAAGAGATTAAGATTACCAAGATTAAGCAATTAGGGTATTCGGTATTTAATTGTATTTTTAGAAATTATTTGAGTGCTTTTCATCAACTAAGAAAAAAAATATGAAATAACAAAACAAAAACAAATATCAAATACCCGAATTGCTTAATCTTGATAACCTTAGTTTCTTACTTTCAATCTCATTGTAAATTTGGTTCCAATTTTTTTTTTTGTTTCAAAAATAAATAAATAAATATGAAACTAAGAGATTACCCAATTTTTTAGACAATCACTTTTAGACCTAGCCACATAGTTTTCTTTCTTTAGTTTTAGGTTTTTTTTTTTTGTATTCAAAATTCTTTCTATTGCAATGTGTAGACAATTGTGAGTGGAAATTGCTCTAGAACTGCACTTAAATATATTTATTCATGAGCATTCTCTTTACTCTTCTATTTTATTCTTTTATTTATATTTTGTTTATCTAGACAATTAGCGTTTGTATGAATATTGGAATAAATTATTGTGATTTATTTCATATATTGCATGTTTCGATTATGGAACTGATTAATCGATTAATGAATTATTTATCCAAATTACGGTGTTTATTTAAGAGTACTAAGTATATTAGGGAGTGACGTCCCTAGTAGAATATCTAGATAGGTGAGACCGGGAGGGTATCCTGCCGAGAATAACTTGTGCCAAGCGGTGAGACCAAAAGGGTATCCGTATGCCTAAGAAGAGATCGAAAGGGTGACTTAGATGGTAATCCTTAATGAAGATGAAACCCTGTTCGTTTTTCTAGGGTTTTTGCCTCCTATACTCCTAGTTAGACTAGGAGTTTGTTTTTCTAGTTTGTTTTTCTAATTGAAATAAACTTCCACAATTCAACAAGGGTCCTACCTTCTCTCCCTATAAAAATGTGGCACTAGTAGGGCTATTACCAAAACTTTCGTCTATAGTTATTCTGCCCAAAAATAGAGACTTTTATTCTCAACAAATTCGCATTGAAATTATAAACTACAGTGATAATTCTTAAAATGGAAATATATAAGAATTGAATTGCTTTTAAACTTTAGATCAAAATGAATAAATTTAAGTTTTAGATTTAAAATTTAATCTACATAATTAAAATAAAGAGCAAAACACCTAATTTTCTTTTGTTTTTCCCCATGCAATACAAGTTTTAGGAACAAAAAGATTTCGAGAATCTCTTACTTTAGGATTTCATTTTCTTTGAAAGAAAAAAATTGGAAGCAGATTTACAACAGAATGGAAAGTAAGAGATTAAGAACACCAAGATTAAACAATAATTTGGGTATTCGGCATTTGTTTTTCTTTTCTGAAAAAAAATTGAAAAGAATTTCACTTTAAAATATTAGGGATTTAGTATTCAATTGTATTTCTTGAAGTTCTTTAAGTGTTTTTCATCAACCAAGAAAAACAAAATCTCAAATGACAAAACAAAAACTAGTATCAAATACCTGAATTGCTTAATCTTGATAACCCTAGTTTCTTACTTTTGATCCCGTTGTAAGTTTGCCTCCAATTTTTTTTGCTTCAAAAATAAATAAATAAATATGAAACTAAGAGATTACCCAATTTTTTTAAGCTTAAAAGTAACACCCCAAATCCGGCTTAGACGTTATGGCCGTATCTTGAAGGTAACAAAGCCTACTCAAAAAAAAGAGAAAACAAATTATTTGCTTTCCAAAATATTGTATATTATCGAGTTGATAATTTTGCAAAAAAACACAATTCAATTCTTTCTTAGAAAACTTAGTCATTTCCAAATAAGTGTTTACAAAAAACATTCACCATTAATAGCCAATATAAATCAGCTTCTTAATTTTACTTATTTTATTTTGAAAATAATTTTTTTATTAGCATAAATCTGATGAATTATTTAAATCATTTAACTAATATCTGAAAGAAAAACCAAAACAAAAAAATAAAGTCCGAAAATTAGTTCAAAAGTCCAAAATTCCAAAAATTCTAATTCATAATTAAATTAAACCATCTTATGTGAGAAAAACCCAATTCGAGTCACCGAGACGCCGCTAATCCCTAATATTGTGAACTATCTGAGGAGATAAAGTAAATCGTGAGCTATGAAGCCCAGTGTATGACTTAGCTCAAGCATAAATACGGATAATGTAATAAATAAATCAGAATATCACAAAGAATTATATGACAATCAATTGAGTAGAACTGAGAATGTATGATTATGTCAATGCAATATTGAATATTGGAATAAATTATTGCGATTTATTTCATATATTGCATGTTTCGGTTATGGAACTGATTAATCAATTAAAGAGCTATTTATCCAAAATTGGGTGTTTATTCAAGAGTACTGAGTATATTAAATGGTGACGCCCCAAGTAGAATATCTAGACAGGTGAGATCGAGAGGGTATCTTGTCGAGTATAACTTGTGCCAAATGGTAAGACCGAAAAGGTATCCGTATGCCTAAGAAGAGACCGAAAGGGTGACTTAGGTGGTAATCCTTAATGAAGATGAGACCGGGAGGATACCCTTAGCTAACGGTGGTAAATAACTTAATTGAGGGCAATTAGCGACTTAATGGTTAATTAGGGATTTAATCCATCACAGGTTAGAGACTCGGATTGTTGACACTAGGAATGGGAAATTCCATTAGGTTAGTTCAGGTTAACTAATTTAATTACTTTAATTAATACTTTAATAGGTTTTAAAATACTAATTAACTTGTGACTCAATTAGATTAGTAATTATTTTCTGTGATTAATTTAATAATAAGATTATCCAATCTGCAATTCCTTGGGTATGATCCTCAAATACTTACCAGTGTTTCATTGTAACACTACTATATTATAATTTGATCCGTCTACTTGTGGACACCACTGATTTAATTATATGTTTTTGGTGTGGTATTTATACTCTAAACGATAACACATTTACATAGGTCAAGTTTTTGGCTTCATTGCCGAGACTGAAACTATTGGTTTTACCAACAAATTCATAGTGAAATTTGGGTAATCTCACAACTCTTAAAATGAGAATGTGAAAAAATAAAATAAAAATAAAAATAAAGAACACACAAATTTTACTTGGAAACCCTTTCGGGAAAAAAACCACGGGCAGAGGAGAAGAAAATTCACTATGTCGAAAAATTTGAATCAATACAAAAGGAATAGACTATGTTTATTTATAGGCTTGTAAAACCATATTCTAGTAGGATTGAAACACCTTATCCTAATTAATATAAAATAGATGAAGTTTAATAAGGTTTAAAAAACCTTATTCTAAAATAAAATAAAAGAAGTCTAGTTCTATATGGATTTTACTTTTATTTTATTTTCCATCGTATTTTATTTAAATAAGAATTTGGGTTACTTAATTCTAACAATCTCCACCTTGAGACAAATTCTCAATGAACAAGTTCTTCATCGCGAACTTTCAATAAACAAGTTCTCCACCTCTTCCATAAAACCCCTTAAGAGTTTAACTTCAACAATGTACACCAACCAAGTCTAAGCAATGCTCAAACTTGGTTACAGGAACTGACTTAGTCATCATATCTGCAGGATTTTCATGAGTACTAATTTTGCTCACAACAATATCACCACGAGCAATAATATCACGAACAAAATGATACCGAACATCAATGTGTTTTGTTCTCTCATGAAACATTTGATCTTTTGTAAGAAAGATGGCACTCTGACTGTCACAAAATACTGTGCTGATTTGAAGGTCTTCATTGAGTTCACTAAAGAGTCCCTTCAACTAAATAGCTTCTTTACAAGCCTCAGTAATCGCCATGTACTCAGCTTCAGTGGTAGACCAAGCGACTGTAGACTGCAAAGTGGCTTTCCAACTGATTGCACAACCTCCGATTGTAAAGACATAACCTGTGAGAGATCTTCTTTTATCAAGGTCTCTAGCAAAATCAGCATCAACATACCCTATAACTCCATCTCTAGTTCTTCCAAACTGTAAGCAAACATCAGTAGTACCTCGTAAGTATCTTAGAATCCACTAACTGCTTTCCAGTGTTCTTTACCGGGATTCGCCATGTATTTGCTAACTGCACTGGTTGTATATGATAAATCTGGACGTAAACAAACCATAGCATACATGAGAGATCCCACTGCACTAGAGTATGGAACATGTGACATGTACTCAATCTCATCATCTGATTGTGGAGACAAAACTGATGAAAGTCTGATATGGGCTACTAAAGGAGTACTAACAGGCTTAGCACTCTGCATATTGAACCTACAAAGAACTTTCTCAATGTACCCCTTCTGACTTAGGTACAATTTACTTGTTTTTCTATCTCTGAGAATTCCATTCCAAGTATCTTCTTTGCTGGTCCTAAATCTTTCATCTCAAATTCTTTACTTAGTTGGGTTTTGACATTTCTTATCTCTCCTTTATCTTTTGCTCCTATCAACATGTCATCAACATAAAGAAGTAGATACACAAAAGAACCATCACTATTTTTCTTAAAGTAAACACAACTGTCAAAACTACTTCTTTTGAAATCATGAGAAGTCATAAAGGAATCAAACCTCTTGTACCACTGTCTTGGTGACTATTTCAAACCGTAAAGGGACTTTTTCAGCAAGCAAACATAGTCCTCTTTTTCTAAGACTATAAAACCCTCTGGTTGTTACATGTAAATATCCTCCTCAAGTTCTCCATGCAGAAATGCATTTTTTACATCTAACTACTCAAGCTCCAAATCATGTATGGCCACAATACCAAGCAAAGCTCGAATTAAACTATGCTTAACAACTGGGGAGAACACATCTGTGAAGTTCACTCTTGGAATTTGACTGTAACCCTTTGCAACAAGCCTTGCTTTATATCTGGGTTCTTCAACTCCTAGAGTCTCTTCTTTCTTTTTAAACACCCATTTACAACGAATAGCCTTTTTACCTTTAGGAAGTTTCACAAGGTCCTATGTTCTATTTTTGTGGAGTGATTCCATCTCTTCTTGCATAGCAAACATCCATTTTTCTGAGTCTTCATAGCTAACCGCCTCAGAATAATTAGATGGCTCTTGTTTCGCATCTATATCTTCAGCCACATTTAAAGCATAAGTAACTAGATCAGCCTCGGCATACTTCTTTGGAGGTTTAATTTCTCTTCTAGTTCTGTTTTTGGCGATAGAGTATTGTGGTGAAGAAGCAACTCTATTCTCAACTTTTGTTCTGGTTTGAGGAGTTAACTCTGTATTAATCTAATGCTCCACTTGCTTTTGATTTTCTTTATTGGAAGAGTCTTTAAGAGATAAGTTAGGTAGCATAGCAGTTTCATCAAAAACAGCATCTCTGCTAATCACAACTTTTCTATTTTCAGGACACCATAACTTATAACCTTTTACACTAGCTTTGTAACCAAGAAAAACACATTTAATGGATCTCGGTTCCAATTTTCCATTATCAACATGAGCATACGCAGGACACCCAAAAATTTTTAAATCAAAATAATTAGCAGGATTACCAGACCATACCTCTTGTGGAGTCTTTTTCTCAATGGCAACGGATGAAGATCGGTTGATTAAAAAACATGCAGTAGAGGCTACTCCTGCCCAAAATGCCTCCCTTTTAATCTTATTTTATAGCTTATAGCACTCAGATTTAATGTGCCCTTTCTTCTTGCAGAAGTTACAAGTTTTACCTCTGTTTGAAGACTTCGATCTACCTTTAGATTTACCACGAGGATTTTGTTCCTGTGTCCTACCACGATCATCATCAGCATTCTGATCTTGTCTCCCACGAACAATGAGACCCTCTCCCTGAGAGTAGGGTTTAACCACAAGATGCTTATCTTATCATACGAGGTTAAAAAATCATAAACCTCATCAACTGTGAGAGACTCGCGGCTATATAAAATCATGTCTCTAAAGGTTGAATAAGACGGGGGCAACGAACAAAGTAGAATCAACCCTCGATCTTCCTTATCATACTAAACCTCCATGGCCTCCAAGTTTGAGAGAATTTCTTTAAACACTGTTAAGTGTTCGTGTACAGACGATCTTCCTCCAAACGATGAGCATAAAGACGCTACTTCATATGCAACTTGCTTGTTAGAGTTTTCGACATAAATATTTGTTCTAGCCTCTTCCATAATGCAGCGGCAGTCTTCTCTTTCATCACATCCTATAAAATTTCGTTGGACAAATGCAGATGTAATTGTGTTAACACCTTTCGATCCTTACGCTTCTTCTCTTCATTTGTTAATGTCGAAAGCATCTTATCTATCCCTAGCAGGGTATCCTCCAAATCCATCTGTGCAAGAACTGCTTGCATCTTAATTTGCCACAACGCAAATCTGGTGTTGCAATCCAACAGTGGAATTTCATACTTCAAAGACGCCATTACCGTGATCGAGATGAATAACCCGGAAGCTCTGATACTAATTTGTGAAAAAATAAAAATAAAAATAAAGAACACACAAATTTTACGTGGAAACCCTTTCAGGAAAAAAACCACAGGCAGAGGAGAAGAAAATTCACTATGTCAAAAAATTTGAATCAATACAAGAGGAATAGACTATGTCTATTATAGGCTTGTAAAGCCATATTCTAGTAGGATTGAAACACCTTATCCTAATCAATATAAAATAGATAAAGTTTAATAAGGTTTAAAAAACCGTATTCTAAAATAAAATAAAAGAAGTCTAGTTCTATATGGATTTTACTTTTATTTTATTTTTCATCGTATTTTATTTAAATAAGAATTTGGGTCACTTAATTCTAACAGAAAATAATGAGAATTAATTTTTTTTAAAATTTTAGATCAAAATGAATAAATCTAAGTTTTAGATTTAACATTTAATCTACCTTATTAAAATAAAGAGCACAACACCTAATTTTCTTTCTTTTTTCTCCATGTAATACAAGTTTTAGGAACAAAAAGATTTTGAGAATCTCTTACTTTCAAATTTCATTTTCTTTTGAAGAAAAAAAATTGGAAGCAAATTTACAATGGAGCAGAAAGTAAGAGATTAAGATTACCAAGATTAAGCAATTTGGGTATTCGGTATTTGTTTTTCTTTTCTAAAAAAAATTGAAGAGAATTTCACTTTAAAATTTTTGGTATTTAGTATTCAATTGTATTTCTAGAAACTATTTGAGTGCTTTTAATCAACCAAGAAAAAAAATTTCAAATGAAAAAACAAAAACAAATATCAAATACCCAAATTGCGTAATCTTACTTTCAATCCTGTTGTAAATCTACTTCCATTTTTTTTTTTGCTTCAAAAACAAATAAATATGAAACTAAGAGATTATGCTATTTTTTTAAGCTTAAAACTTGTATTACAATGTTAAAAAAAAGGGAAAATATTGTATAACATCCCAAACCCAAATTGGCCATCGGATTCGAATTTATGATATCACATTACGTTGACGAAGCAACTCGGCTAATTCACTATTATTATAATATCATTTTAAGCACGATTATTAATCATATCGAAACAAAATTCCATTTCAATCGTAATCTTACATTTGATGAGTGAAATAATATAACCCATCAAGTTATGGCATGATACTAAGTCAATTTAAGAAGTAGAACTTGTATCCAAACTCTATTATCAGTTTTCAATAATGCGTCTCTAAATAGAGGGCATTTTTTTTTCTCGAGATAGACTTCAATTTATTTTAGGTATTTTTTCTTTGAAGTTTGATTGTCTTAAGATGATAAGCTGTAAAATTAACATATTTTAATCATATTCTTAATACATTTTTGGATGATTAATGATATCAATTAGTGAATTTGATGCTCCTAATCCTTTAAATTCATGTTTATATACTTAGGAGAGCATTTGGGAGCGAAAGGAGCAAAAAATGAGCCAAAATCAAACGAATAAAGCTGTTCCCAGGATACACAAGGCCTAGGCATTCCCACAAGGGCTGGCCACACGCCCATGGGCCAACCCGTGTCGATTTCGCACCCTGTTTTCCAAACACGCTGAAAAACTCAATTTTTAGGCTTTTTGAGCATTCTAAAGTCTATAAATAACAATTAAAAGAATATATAAAGGGGCACACGGAGAAGATTGAAGAAATTACTCGAAGAACACCATCAGAGCCAACTCAGAAGTAAATTCCTTCAAGATTGAAGATCTCCTTTTAACTTCTTTCGAAGTTTTATTGACTTTCTTTATGTCTCGTAGTTTTTCTGACTTTGAGATGTTTTTATTCCATATTATGAACTAAATTCCCTAGATACCTAGGAAAGATTATCTAGGGAAGATGAACCCTATGATGAATCTTATTATTTGATTTCTGATTTACATGATAAATACTTGATTCTTGTTCTCAATTATGTATGCTTATTTCGTGTTTTAATATTTTTGGGATATTAATTCATGTTTAATGTGCTTATTTCAGTGGAGCAAAAGTCCCTATTAAGAGTAGATCTAGCATAATTGAGTGGAGTTGCAAGCAATCCTAGAAATAGGACAACATAAATCTACCGGATTAGAGTCAAATCTAATAGGGGAATCCATAGATCGAGTTAATGCGATGATAGCGGTTTTAATTAGAAAGAGATTTCAATTAATCAACCTAGAGTCAGTTGTTCTTACTCTCGAAAGAGATATTAACATAATTTAGGGATTTCTACGGATCAAGACACAAGTAAATAAATCGTTTAATTCAGATTCAGAATAATATGTGAAGTCTAAGTGGATTCTTTCCTGGGTATTGTCTTTCTCTTTAGTTATCTTTGATTATTTTCCTATTTTTTTCTCTATTGCATTCGTAGTTAAATTAGATTAGTACATTTAGATTAAAAACAATCACTCCAATTTATCGACTAAATAATAGAAAAATGGTAATTACTAGTACTTTTAGTCCTCATGGATACGATATTCCTTACTCACCATAGCTATACTATTGTTCGATAGGTGCGTTTGCCTTTGTCGCAATTATAGTTAGTTTAGTTATCATCAAGTTTTTGGCACCGTTGCCGAGGATTAAAATATTAAGAACACTTGATTTTTATTAATTTAGCCATTTATTTTTATTGCATTTTATTTTTGTTTCTAATTTTTATTTTATTTGCTTCTGGCAGGTTCCTTTAGTTTTATGACTAGAAGAAATCTGTCAGGACCATTGGTATTTGATAGTGAAATTGAAAGTACAGCTCACAGAAATCGTAGAGAAGCAAGGCAGAACCGACAGAATATAGTGGAAGAGCAAGAGGACGTTTTCTCAAAGGAACAACAAACCCCTAGTGAAAATCTCAACTACAGTCATAATTCTTAAAATGACCAAATCAATAAATCTAAGTTTTAATCTACCTTATTAAAATAAACACCACACCACCTAAGTTTCTTTCTTTTTCCCTCCATGTAATACAAGTTTTAGGAACCAAAAGATTTCGAGAATCTCTTACTTTCAGATTTCATTTTCTTTTGAAGAAAAAAAATTGGAAGCAAATGTACAACGGAATAAAAAGTAAGGGATTACTATTACCAAGATTAAGTAATGTGGGTATTCGGTATTTGTTTTTCTTTCTTGAAAAAAATAATTGCAGAGAATATCACTTTAAAATTTTGGGTATTCGGTATTCAATTGTATTTCTTGAAGCTCTTTGAGTGCTTTTCATCAGCCAAGAAAAAATTTCACTTTAAAATTTCCTGCAGCCATCTGCTCTGATGCCCAAGACAATGTATCGCCCTAATTGGACTTGATACACGGAATATTAGTCTTTCAATTGTTTGCTAATTTTTTATTAGACTAAGGACATGTTTAGGTTTGTCTACTAATACAAGTTGTTTTTCATATTACGATCCGACCATGTAATTCCACTTAGTATTAGTTAAACATTAAACAACTAGTGAGTCAATATTTGCTTTTATTTTCCTTCGCAAGCAAAAACCACATGAAGACAATTATACAAAGTATATTTATGTAAACCATGAATTGTTTTATCAACCAATGTGTTCAAAAAAAATACAATTTTACAAATGAATATACTACTCATAAGGCACTAGATCCAACATAAATGACTCAGGCACTTTTAGAAGGCATCCAAATGCAGAAGCTTGATGCCATTTTGGTGAACGATATTTTCAAATTCAAAAAATTATTGTGAAAGTATCTTTTTGTTGATTCAAGTTTTTCTCTCCAAATTATAGAAGGGAAAAAAAGGTTTCTAATAGTGGCGACGGTCGTGCAAACACATTAAATAGAGGATTGGAAATTAGTTTGATTTATTTTTCCAAAAAGTATTTAAAGAGGCTGTACAGTGACCCTAACCAATTCAATTTCTTCCTTAAGCTACTATTTCTAAAGCTATTATTCTCTCTTTAGCATTCATCTTTGTTTGTCTTCTATCACTCACAATGGCAAGAACAAACATTACTTCTTAATAAGAACACAAAAAGGTTCAGAAAAGACCTTGAACCAGAAACTTGTGTAGAAGAAGGCTTAATGGAAACGGTAGTGCGCATTACTATTAACCCTTTAGAGACTCAGGGGAAGAAATCAAAGTAGAAGGACAAAGGGGGAGATACCTTTACTTAGAATGCCATAGCAAAGATCGATGAGTTGCTAACTAATCCACCTATTCTAGAGCATCAACTAATACTAAAGGGGAAGATTGATACATTAATTGGTGCGATGATTTCACAAGGTGATGTTGATCTTGTTGATGAAACTCTTGTGAATATTGTGTTAAATTCTTATGTTGATATCTCTATTAGTCTTAATAATAACTCTGAGTTTTTAACTGACATTATGGATCCTATGGCTCATAATGATGAGAATGTACCTCTTATTTCTATTCTAAAAGAAATTCTTGATGATGTAGTGGTCACAAAAGTGAGAAAATCAATGGCAACTTCCTCTACCCCTTTAAAGAAAAGGACCATATATATGGCTAATCAAGAGTTGGACTCTATGGTTAAGCTAAAGAGGAAGGAGAAATGAAAGGCTCTTGTTAACCCTCAACCATCCAAAAAAAAAAGAATGAATAGGAGAGTTTGAGTGAGGAGGATTCTAACTCTTTTAATGAGTCATACAACATTTCTAAGGAAAATGTTCCTCTAAAAGAAAGCATATCAATAAAGCCATGTCTAAGAAACCTATGATAACAAAGTTTTCCATCCAAAGAAATAAGAAGTTGAGAAAGAGTGGTATACAAACAATACTTGTTGATGCAGTGGAAAAGGAAAAAGTAGAGGATGAAGTGCTTTTGGCCAAGAAGAATCAAGTATTCTTGACACTTAATTGCCTAAACATATACATGGCCTTGAGGAAAAAGGGCCTTATTAAGGAGCAAAACATCAAGGATGCTAGGTTTGTTGAATAAGGAATTGACACCTTCTTAACAAATAGTGCTTTAATGGGTACTGTGGCATTTTTCAAGCCATATGTGAGGGAGCTGGTGTTGGAATTCTATGCCAATTTGTTGTCCTCAATCACTGATTCAAGAAGGAAATTGTTCCAAAAGGTATATGTAAGATGCCATTGGTATGAATTCAACCGTGAGTTGATTTCGGAGGGTGCTTAAATGTTTCAACAAAAACTTCATTGAATTGAATAAATCCTTGAATGCACTATTGCTGCCATTACCAACAACATCTACTGATCTTGGCCCAAAAAAAAGCATTTGAGCTTTTCCATTGTCCACTATGTATGTGGTCCTGTTTTCCATTGCAACGAATTGAGTCCTAAACACACAGATGGATTCAGTGATTCCAAAGGTTGTTGTACTTATCAAAAAAATAATATTAATGATTGAGTTTGATGTGGTTTGGTTGGTGTTTTTTTATGTGGTAAGTCATGGTAAGAAGGTATAAACTAGAAACATCTTACCGTTTCCATCTTTGATTTTCCAAGTTCTAACATTGCAAAATCTAAAGATTGTGAAATCGCTAAAAGATGTGAAAGGATAATTCCTGAGCTTAAGTTCTCTCTTAAGTGGTTGGAGGGTTAGCATATTAGTGCAGAGCCAGCAGAATAGGCAGTTGGAGAGGATGTTGATCAAACGAAACAAGCAGACCATGAAACAACAACTACTGCAGGGAAGGCAAAAATGCGCACTTCCACTAGCCCTTCAAGCAATGATAAAGGATTCAATAGAAGGATGATTGATCATCTGACATCATCTATTGAATCTTATAATAGAGTGATAGCAAGAACGAGGGCTAAGATCAAGATCATTCAGTAGATTAGGGATAGAGGGGTAAACTAAGGAAGGATCTGCAAAGCAAGTAATCCTTACACAATTTTTTTCTCAATCCAATGGTCTTGTACTCGTAATTATATGGATTGACTTACTCCTACCTGATTGTATTGTTTTAATCATCACATTCTTCGACATTTGTTTTGCCTTGGTCCAGTCAAGAAAATACAAATCTTTAGCATTATGATTGGCAAGTTTGTTGAACAAAAAAAGGAAGTAGAGAACAGACAGTGAGGAGTGGAAGTAAATATATAGACGTTGTTGGTTCTGAATGATTGCTACTATCATGCTATATGGGAAGTATATGTCTTTTGCTGATTGATGAAGCTGCTTACATTTCGAGAAGAAGATGTTGATGATTTTGAAGATGCATCAGACCTTGTAGTGATGATTTTGTTTTCTTTTGAACTTCTTTGCACCAGCCTATATAAGTGAGATGATGATACTTATTTGCTAATTTTGTTACTATGGATATTGTGGCATTGTTGAAATGATCTAGAACCATGATAATATTATGATATGATGTATGTTTACTTTATTGCACTTTACCTTATCTACTGCTTACTTATAATTTAGTATTCTGACTGTATGTATCCTAGGCATAACATTCATAGTTAAAATTACTATATTATGCATTAAAAATAGCTAAGTAGAATGAGGTTTGTGCTGAGGGGGAGCTATTATTGTCTATGGTAGTTAGCTTCCTATATTGTATAGCTAAGTAGAATGAGGCTTGTGCTGAGGGGGAGCTATTATTGTCTATGGTAGTTAGCTTCCTATATTGTTTGATTTTTTTCATCAAAATGCCAAAAGGGGAGATTGTTGTCTGTGGTAGTGCCAACTACAGACTGCCACTGAGGTAGTTAAAAATTTGTCTTATTTGGTTTGATAATTTAATGAAGAAAATCTTTGAACCTAGTTATGTGACGTCTCATTGAAGATATTTTGTTTCATCTATGGAAACAAATCCTTGGCATTTAAAGATTGGATTGAATTTGTGTGAATCAATTAAGTCATTGGAATATGGAGAATTAATTGAGATAGTGCTGTTGAATTTTAAGAGCATATCTTCGACTAGTTTTGTTTTGATTATTATTAATGTAATATCTATTTTTAGGGAGTTACTTTGTATTAACTTAGTTTCTATGTTAGCAAGCCGAAATGATATATATTTCGAGGCTTGTATAGATTTTGTATGAGAGCTTATTGACTGCATTCAAATATGTTTATTAAGAAACTATTTTTGTGAGGGAGTGCAAACTGAATTGTAAGCATTGTTAAGTGTTTACTAACCAAGTTCTCAGAGGGGAAGATTTGGAGGTGAGTGCTCCAGTCTTTAGGTACAAAACTGAGATCTCTATACTTGAGGAGTGATAGAGTGTGAATCACTTATTGTATTGTGTATTAAAGATAGTGAAATTACTTACTGAGTTAGGCTCCAAAGACGTAGGGAATCCGAATTGCGTAAGCAAACCTCTGTGTTATTTCTGTTTTGTTTGCACAATTTTTTGCAGTGCCAAGTTGTAATAGCCACTGCAGTCTAGCACGTACATTGCAATTTACATTTTGAGCAAATAAGCAACTTAAAGTAGCAACAAAATCTACACTTTATCCTATGTCAACTTACAGTTCGACTTCTAACTAATTGTAATGATTACGTAAAGCATCCTCCAACTTTGTATGTAAGGCCGTGACACTATATATTAGCGTGGCGATGTCGTTTTGAAGTTTTGTATTGAATTTTCATGATAATTTTTAAATATGTAAAGATATTTTAAGAGTAGATTTCTTTTAAAAGTATAATCTTTTTATTGAAGGAAATTTCATCATCCCAAAAGCTTTTAAAAAGAAATTTTGCTCGAGTGATATTTAATGTGATCCAATCTAATAAATTGTTGCTTAAAATCCTTAAAAAATAATCCAATAATTTTTAACAAATATGGAAAGTTACATAATGTTTTACTTATAAAATAAGTTGCATCTGAAGTTACATACAAGATGCGCAACGGGGACTAACACTATACTTGTTGACAACATTGACTTCTTGCAAGCAGTGCGATGACTGTGTTTTCTGAAAATACTTATTTATATTTTGAATTTAAATTTAATGTAATGTGATGAAAATGATTTAATTATATTTTTACAAAAAATATTCAATTAATTCATCAAAATATGATTTTTCCCCAAATTTTTTTATCATATCATGATTTAATAATATATGCCACGTGCATAGCAGATGTATATATATAATGCATTCAAATTTGTATTTGTAAAATGTCTTTTGGTAAGAGAAAATCATAATGTTTCAATGCTAATTTAGAATATAGACTTAGCAAACAACAAAATTCAGGCAAAACAAGAAGATTCAGATTCAATGAGGCGACCGGAAACTATCTGTTACTGTTAGGATTGCTAGAACATATGGCAGTTGTGAAGGCAAATAAACTATGTTAACCGAGACAACCTTAATTTAAACCGAGTGAGACACATTTTTAAATTAATTTGATGTAAGTATATGTGAGAAGGTAGTGAATAAATTTTGATGTACCAAATGATTCAAACATATATCCAAAATCTCAATCACTATAAATTTGACCAGAGAGAACTTTTTAGATGATTTAATCAATGTTTGTATAGATGTTCAAATATTATCGGACACTAAATTTTTAGTCCGGACAGGGACAAAGTTCGAGCAAGCTCTTGCTTGACCCTTTATTAAATGGTACCATGACTACTTTAATCCAGCTTTAGTCAAATTGGAAACTCATTTTAGACCCTCAAAAGAGAATTATTTTTTTTTAATTTAAACTATTTTAATACAAAGTATTTTAGCTTTGCTCCTTCAATTAAAAAAATTATATGGACCCCGACATAATTTTTTTTAGATTTATGCAGACCCACATCAACTCACTAATCTTCCAATTTTTTTTCTTTGTTCTAACAACAAACACTATCAAAAGAATTAAACAAACAAGGGTACAATTTTTTTTTTAAATAAGAAAAATAAAAATAGGAAGATTGAAAATTTATCATTAGAAATTTCTCTGTGATGAAAAGAATCCAACAACACTATCCAATAAAATAGAGGATTAAACTAGTTTCCCAAATTCAGGGAAGAATTGGTATGCTACAATACTATGAAAATTATTAAGAAAAATACTAATAACAAAAAAATGGTAATGGAATCACCCTTGTATTGGGCTTATGAATTTCATTGATTACGGCGTGATAACTGATGAAACCTCTTAACACATGGGCAAATCTGGCGGCGGCGTTTGGATGGTCTGCAATTCACCAACTCCATTTTCGACAAGGAAAGCCATTGCCAAACCCCAATTGATATGAACATCCAGGTGACAGTGCATGATCCACACTCCTATTAACAAAAATCAAAATGAATGGTTATTTCATAAACGAAAAAGTAGTAGTAATTGAAATGATGAAGAAGAGTGTTTACCTGGATTATCAGCGACGAATCTAATGACTGCCCATCCATTCACAGGCACTCCAACAGTGTTCCTCATAGGTGGATCAACAAGGTTGAATTTAGAAGTATCCTTTTTAGAATCGAAGTTCCCGAAACCTTGTGCAATGATATAGAAATCGTATCCATGAAGATGAATTGGATGATTCTCAGGGGTCACTATGCTTGTGTCTTGGAGCACAATTTGTACCCTTGAACCATACTTCAATTTGTACAACTTGGTTCCCGGAACAGGTTGAAAGAGCGATCGGCTCAGGTTTCCGGTGTAGTCAAATTTCAATGGAGGGTTTGCTGGGAAATCTGTGGTGAAAACACCTGGAATTCCTTGCTGATGAGCTTGTAACAGAGAGAAGTTCCGTGGGAGCACGAATGAGACATTGTTCATGCTCGCTGTGAAACGTGTACCGTTGGGTCCTTGGCAACGACGTTTTCGGAAATTAGGTGGGCAGTTGTTGAGTCCGAGGCCGATTGTGAAGAACAGGCTTTCATCTATATCGGTTGGGACTTCGGCCTTTTCTCGACTTCTAAAGCTTTGGCTGAAGGCCGTGACAGTGTTGGTGTCATTGTAGGCTGGTAAAGAAGGCATGATTGGAGTGGGTGCATTGCATTTTTTGACAGCGCAAGAGGCAGACTTGTATTCGAGAATAGCGGTGGTGGTCGTGTTGTCAAATGGTGCGTTTTGTGCGCTTTGGTAGGCTCGAGCTGCCATGTAATATCGAGATGGTGGCTGATCACCTCGGATAAGAACATCAGTGGTTTGGCCGGGGCCTAACATGAGGACGGAAGTGGTGAAGGGTTTGGTATAGGAAGCATCAGCTCCAACAACAGTGAGCTTATGGTTGGCTACTTTGAAGAAAAGCGGCTGGCTCAAGGCGGCATTGATCACTCTGAGGAGATTCGTCTCCCCGGAGTCGATGGGAGCTATTGTGGTCTCTGCAAAAAAGAAAACATTAGTTAATAACATCGGCTTTGTCACCCAAATATGCGGTACGAATTTAGTTGGTTCGGAGCAAATTACCTTTGGAGGAGCATTTGTAGAGATCACCAGGTTGAGCATTGATGGTATATGCATCAGAGGCATTTGGAGCTGCCCCTGTTCTTGTTGCTTCCCTTACCACATCAATGGGATTTGTATCCCACCATTCACCTAATCATAATCATATTAATCAACATAACATTTCATTTTGATAATCACAATCATAATCATTTGTACTCGTAACCGAAAAGGATTCCTTACCGAGAAGAATCGGTGTTTCGCGTTTCGGTTTAGGGAAAGGGTAGGATTTGCCTTCTCTGGGACGGATGATGAGAGCTCCATAAACAGTGGCTCTAAGCCATGAACTGTGAGCATGCCACCACAATGTTCCTTCTTGGCCTTGAACTGTAAACCTGTAAGTGTAACTTCCTCCTGGTCTAATCGGACACTGAGTCACGAATTCCGGTCCATCTGCCCATCCGGTTCTCATTTGCCGCACACCATGCCTGTATATCAAAGTGGCTAGGGTAATTCAAACGTGCAAATGACAACTAGAAATGAATGAAAGCTGATGACATGCGTGCATGGCATGCATGCATGAACGAATTTGCAGTTATTAAATTACCAGTGGATGGTGACATTATATCGGGCTTTGTTGACAACTTGAACTTCAAGGGTGTCGCCATTCTTGATCTCCAAGGTAGGTCCAGGAAACATGCCATTAACAGTGATGGTGTTGTGAGTCTTGCACAGCCTCTTCACTTTTGTTGCTTGAATCTGTTTCATTCACCAACCAACATCAAGTTTTTTATTTAAATGTCTAATGACAACCAATTTATCAGAAAGATATATATATATATCAAAAGAAAGAAGTAAAAGAACATACAACAAATCGATGTCGTTGAACTTCAGCATTTGCAGACAATGCAAGGAAAAGGACAAGGAAAATGAAGGAAAACTTGTTGAAAATCCCCATTTAATCAAAGGTTAGATAGCAAAAAGCTTTGCTTATTGGTCTGAGAAGTGATATGAGATAGAGCTAGAGAAAAGGGGTTTTATAGGAAAGATAAGAGTTGTTGTTTAGAGGTTGTCAGATTAGGTTTTGATTGGGCTAAAATGGTGATTTTTTCACTTAGTTCAAACCTACAACAGAGTTGTTGCACCCACTAGCCTATTAATACTGAATTATGTCTTCAATGCTTGCTTCACAAGGATTTTTCTTTTTTCCTTTTGCTCTTTCTAGAGCAACAAATTTTCTTATAATTCCTTTTTTTTTTTTCAAATAAGTTAGATGATAAACTCGTTTTTTGAAAAGTAATCATACCCTATTCATGTACATGTACATAAAATTAATTAGATTGTTAGTTCAAAGCCAAATTAACCAAGTGAGCACGCTATCTTCTTGAGAACCAAATTAACCATTGCCCTTTTCATGTCAATTTCAACTCTCTATATGTTATACCATTTTTCAATGTTTGACGTTAAATCGAGGTTTTCAATATTATTTAAATATATTAAAAATATAATTAAATTATTGAGTTGTTAAGATATTTGAATGGTAGATTTTATTAAAGTTTGAAGTCAAGCGATTGATGGTATCTTAGTCTTTTTAATTATAAAAAAAGAATAATAAAAATATACATATAATTGAATTGGAATTTAACTTGAAAAAATTTTAAATTTATCACTCAACTATAACTTTATTTTAATTTATTTAAACATTTTAATTTTATTATGCACATATATGTAAATAATTGGTTTCTACACGCATACACATGTGATAGAGTTTCTAATATTAATAATGTATTTGATTAAATTAGTGTCAAAAATTAACTCAACACTAACTCAAGATTGGTGACGACACCATAATAAACAATTTAATCTATTTTTTTCATTTTAATATCGTATAAATTTTTTATATTATTATTAATTAATTCTAAATCAACATGTCACCATTTATTGTATGATATTTTTAACACAAATTAATTATATCATATACGTGTAGTCTTGATTTATACTTGAAATTAACTAGATTGATAGCTACATGCCAAATTAACAAAGTGAACACTTTATTTTATTGGAGAACCAACTTTTAATATGAAATTTTAACTCTCAATATTATATATTTTTTATAGCTAAAATAATCGGTTTTTATTAAGTCGAATAATTCAAATTTGAATTTAAATCAAAATTTTTCAATATCATTAAAGAATAAAAATACATATTAAAAGGATAAAATTTCAATTAGGTTGTTTAATTATTCAAATTAAATATATTTAGGATGTTGGTATATTAGGGTTGATCAAAGTTTGAAGTCAAGCAAGCTTAATTTTTATCAAGTCAACCTGCTTAATAAAGATTAATCGAGCTAGTTTGAGTAGTTTAACTCTTATCTTCAATAAGTCTAAGTTTAAAACTAAAATTTGAACCACATTTTATATCTCAAATTGAGTTCATTTCTATTGGGTTTTAAAATTGTTAATAAGTTGAATGGAAGTGTCTAATTGCAATGGTTATTATGATTTAGCATTATAAAAATTGTGTAAACAAAATATAAAAAAATTAAGATTTGTTTATCCAGTTTGATTTCTCTACATCTATGAAGTCTATCTCAATGAGCAATTTCATTATATTTAATTCACAATAAGATAAGTGAATCACACTCTATCACTCCAATATAGAAATCTCGCATTTGAACTTAAAGACTAAAATACTCACCTCTAAATTTTTCCCCTAAAAATTTAAATTGTAAACACTAAAGGTTTAAACTTCAGTTGCACTTACACAATAAGCTCCTTAATTAACAAACAAAGTGCTCTCAATAAGTTCTCATACAAAACCTATACAAATCTCGTATATATACGTTGACAAGTATATTAACATACTAATGATTGAATACAAAACAACTCGTTAAAAACAACTGCTATAAAATAGTAAAAATAATATAAGTCCAACCAAATGTGAACTAATGGAGATTTAGTCATTTAAGTAATCCACAATACAATCCTAAACGATTTTCTATAATTAAAAGGTTGTAATTATTCAATCTAACAAATCATTGGTTTCTAAAATAAGTTTTTCAAAATATTATCATAGTTAATAACCCAAAAATTTAATTTATTAAATTGCAAAATCATAAATTTTGTTTCAGTATCACAAGAATGAATGATAGTGACTATTACCGAGTGTCACTCCTAATGCAACATCAAATCTTATCTCAACAGTTTTAATAAACTCAACTCCACCATATTATTATAATTTATCAAAGTCATTCAACGTCAGCCCCGTGAAAATGTAAAGGGGAGATATATTGTCGACCCGTGAGATTAAGCAAAGTCTGTTGAAAGCAAATTCGTTTAGGTTAACCGTAGACTTAAAATCTAAAAGATTTTGAATGTATTTTTTTCAAAGAAAAGACAGATTGAATAAATAAATCAATAAATCGGTCCACTTTTGTTAGGTGGCAATTATTATTAAAATAAAGAGATTGAACAGTTGATTTCTTACCGACATGTCGGGTGGATACTTCAACTAGTCATTTGGAATTTTTATTAGCATTGAAATTAGTTAGATTGTCCTAAAAACAGTTAGTAGGAAATGTCTTACACGCATGCTATCATGTTTGCTGAACTAGAAAAGTTCATACCAGTCTTGCTAGCTAAAAATTGTGTTTGTCATATTAAAAGACAAGTTGAAGTGTGTATTCGATACTGATACTTGTAACTCTTTTTTAGCTTTTTTCTTTTTTGAATGATTGGAACTTTGAAAACGTTTAGTTATCTAATTCTAAGAGGAATGTTGTTTCAATTTATGATGTAACAATGCTTGTAATAATGTAGGATAAAAAAATAATATATCAGATGTTGATATGTTGGGACTAATCAAAAATTTCAAGGTGTATAACATTGTCATTCTCTTTTTAAGTTTCTATTTACTTCCACCTATATTTTGGTATTGTAACACTCCACATCTGACTCGATCATCAGATCCGAGCTACGAGGTGTTATATTCGTTGCCCGTCTCGAAAATGATTTTTTTGCATAGAGAAAAAATAAAAATTTTAAAAATTGTACCAGATTGTGATATTTATAGTAATAATTTTCCCGAAATAGTATATGTTCTTTGAATGAGACAAATTCTAGACATTCTTAGCTTTTAACTAAACGACCTTCTCCATTATTCTCGTACCATAAACTACCCCGAATATGGGCTCAACCAATTTCAAATCCAATACAAATTTAAAAATATTTTCTTACTTTCTATAGGAAAGTGATCTCTTTTATTCAAACTGGTAGAATTGTTATTCTCGGAAAATAAAACTTATACTTAGAAATAAATTCTAACTTATTTTCCAGCAAAATAACAATATCTTAAAGTTGTGTAAAACTTATAATTTTAGCCTTACTAGAATCATCTATTTATAAGGAGAGGTAGTGAAACCCTAGTTGAATTAGTAGAATACAAATTATATTTATTTAATAGAAAAATAATCTCTTCGTTAAATTAGGAGAGAGAGGAGAGGCTAACCCTAGATATTTACTAGGGTTGTCACCCCTCATACTTGTTATGAGGGGGTTTGGGCTTCTCATGTATCGGATCCAATTATGTGTAATTTCTGAACTTTTAACCCGGCATTTTATAATTTAATACAACCCAATACATATTTTTTATTTCTCAAAATAAATATTATTTATTAAATTAATTTAAATAAATCAATTTTTCAATTAAATAATTTTCTCAACTCAATTTTAATTTCGTTAAGATTATTACAACTTTACGGTAAAAGAATCTATAAAAGAATATATTTAATTTCTACATTCAACGGATTCACAATAGTCAATTAATTTAATTCTATCTTCATACTTCAAGTAATTAAATAATAATTCAAAAAAACTTAAATTAGTTCTCAGGTTATTTCCATACTTAGTGAGAAATCACATTCATTTTTTAGTGTAACACATTTCTCTAACTTTATCATTTCTATACATTTCTATTCATTTGATTCAACATACAATTTGTTTCTGATTTCAACGAATTAACAGAGGGACCAATTAGACATATATAATTAGAGCTCAAATGATTTATAACTAAGTTTCAACTTTTGGCCTATTAATTATAAACTCATTTAGTCACAAAGTCATTCTACTATAGTATCGTGACTGAGCTCTCTCTAATAACATATCATTACAAAAGTTACTTGATTAGTGCTTGCTCAATGACCTAGTCATAAATGTGTTACATTTATAGGATATCCCTAATCTCTTTAAGATAGATTTATTCTCCCAATTTTATCATATTTTATCTCATGGTAATCATTAACTCTTCCTTCAAGAAAAGTCAATTATTGTCAAGTAATATTTAAGTCATTCATCATAAAGACAAATGACCCGTGGCTACGTTTACATTTCATCTATCATGTAATTCCAATGAGAGGATATCATTTACCCATGTCTTTGGTTATGAATTCCACTACTGTTAATGATGCTACATATTGCAGAAGTCGTACATCCAACGCACTAGTTTTCGGTTCCTTATTTATTTGAACTCAATCTTTTATTTACATCAAAGTATACGAGTCATGTATACATATTTCATCATCCACTCAGGATTAAGGTATGTCACACCATGAACATCACAAATGAATAAATCCATAAACGGATTATAATAGCCCGTTTTTAGGGTTAATCGGAACAGTGGTTTCAAAACCACAATCCGACATTGAAAATTTTATTTTATTATTATTTTAATATTTATAGTGTGATATTAGAGTTATGTGAATTTTTCGTAAAGAAATTTTATCGTTTAAGTGGTTAATTCGGTAAAAAAGACTAAATCGCGTAAAATATAAAAGTTGGGTTCTATAAGCTAAAAGTGTCAAATAGCTATAGAACTTAAAAGTAAAGGTCCTTATGTGGCAAATAGCCCATTTATGAGATACTGGACATTAGTGAAGTGGCATTTGGTGTAATTATTAATGTTTTTAAAGGGTAAAAAGGTAAATAGGTAATTAAAGTTAATAATAAATAAAATAAAAGCCAAAATCATGTTATAGGGTTCTGCCCTTGTTGTTTTTAATTGAGGTATGTTTCAAGCTCGGTTTTTGATGATTTTTTGTGTTTTTGTGATCGTTGCTTCATGTTCTAGCTTGCCCGTACCCTAATTTTTGAATTTTTTTATGAATTTTTGAGTTGCCATTGATGATAACTTGATTTTTTTGAGTTTTTGATGATGGAAAATGAATAATTGTTGATAGATTAATATGTTTTGTTAAGTGATTTTTGGTAAAAATGTCAAATAAAGATTAAATTGTGAAAAGTGTAAACTGAAGGGTTGAAATATGAAATAAATTGAAAATATGAGTTGAGAGTAATATATGGAAAATTCGGCTAGCTTGGGTTTGTGTTTAGTTTCATGAAATTGTGATTTTATGTGATAAAGACTAAATTGCAAAAATATGGAATAATAGGGGAAAAGTGTAATTTTGCCAAAATGTGTAAATTGTGTTAAATTGAATGAATTAATGATTAAATAAGTAAATTTTTTATTATAGAGATTGAGAAAAATGATATTCATATCTAGAACAGGAGAAACAAAGTATTGAACTAGTCAATCTGTTCCGTCGTTTTAACGATCGAGGTAAGTTCGTATGCAATAAGCATTGTCATATTTACGCTTTTAATTCTTTGATATCATATAATTATATATACGTGACTATTGTTATGTTTGATGACATATCGGCTAAATATGGGACTTAGTGTGCGATTCGGTATAGCTTCAGCTAAATTTGGCATTTAGTGTGCGATATGAGATAGCTTCGGCTATGTACATCACTTAGTGTGCGGGACATCAAATATGACACTTAGTGTGTGAAATATTGAGAATGGCACTTAGTATACGAGATATTGAGAATGGCACTTAGTGTGCAAAATATCGAATGACTTAACGAGCATAGTCAAGACAAGAATTAAAATACGGTCGGATTAAGTAATATAGGTACGTACAGAACTTATGTGAGAATCGAATGAAAGTAAATTGGTGAGTTCATATTTTATTATGTATATTAAATAAGAAAGAATTGAGTATAAGTGTGCTTCATGTCAAAATGTGTTTATTTGACTATAATGAAGTATATATTGAATGTTATGTGAGATATGAATAATAGTTGTTTAAACTAAATATACATACGGCAATCGCCTAATAAGACCATAACCAGGATATGGCACGTGAAAGAAGACCATGGCATGGCCTTGTAAATGTATGTGTAAGACCATAGTTGGACTATGGCATCGGAATCGATGAATTTGTATCATAAGCACTTATAAACCAAAGAGGTTTGATAAGAGTGTGGGTGATAAATGGAAAGGTATCAGTATAGGTATGTACGGAAACTACTCAAGTATCGAGTTATATGAAGTTGAGAACTTGCGAATGAGGACATGAATAATTTGATGTTAGCTCATGAATTGATGCTTTAAATGTTAATGATTTATCTATTTCGAATTGTTATATAAATGTTGTGATCATTTTAGGCTCACATACGAACTTATTAAGCTGTGAAATTTACTTTGTGTTATTTTTCTATTTTTTATAGTGTCTCGAACGTTCGCTCGGGTTGGGAGTCAACAGAGATCGCATCACACTATCCGGCTATTGATTTTCGATATTTTACACCTTGTGGCTTGGTTTTATGGCATGTATAGGCTATGGTCTTTTTTATATGGTTTTTTTTTAAATGTAATGGTCATTTGAAATGGCTTATTAATGATTTTGGTTGATGGTTATAGTGTGGCCTTATGATTTGACATGGTTGGTATAAAATGTGAATTTGGCTTATGTTATGAATTTTGTGTTTTGGCTTGGAATGCAAATATATATGGTAATAGTGTGGTTTAAGAAATGGCATGTATTGGCATGAATTTGAGATGATGCATTGATAAGCTTTGATTTGGATATACGTTGAATGATATGATTGGTTATTTAGTTGGAATTTGAGACATATGAAAAAAAATGTTAAAGATGATAAATGATTCATGCTAGTTTTGGTGTGTGTTTTGGTCAATAAATGGTTGAGATTTAAGAAATGAAACATAATGATTCAAGATGGTATGATTTATGTTGGAAATGATCACTTTTGGTTGCTTATTTGGTTCTATATTTGTTACCATTAGGATGCCTTAGGATGCATGTGACTTAAGTGAGAAAAGTAGCTTATATTCTATTCTCGTGCCACACGGTTGAGCACACGGGCGTGTGACTCGACTGTGTAACCCATGATGCTTAATTAAAACAAGTTAGTGAGTTACACGGCTTAGATACGGGCGTGTCTACTGGTCATGTATGGCACACGGGCTGGCACATGGGCGTGTGGCCGGCCGTGTGACCCAAGTTAGTATATATGCCCTATTTTCACACAGCCTGTAACATAGGCGTGTCTGGTGGCCGTGTGAGGCACACGGCCTGTTCACACAGGCATGTGACCCTGAATTCATGAAAATTTTCTAAATTTCTCAAAGTTTTCAAATGTATATAGTTTAGTCTCGAACTTCATTTAAGCATGTTTTAAGGTCTCATATGACCTTACAAAGGACAATGTGAATGTGTTAAATGGATTTTTTATTATGAATGCGTATATGTATGAATTATGTTGTGATTGATCAGTAATGCCTGTAACCCTATTTCGGCTACAAATACAGGTTAGGGGTGTTACACGGATTCAGAATCTATTCTACTTGGGTCCTATCTGATGTACTGTCAGTTCAATCAGTCACATCTATGTCTCTATCTTCTATGAATCATCTACTCCGATGCTCAAGACAAAGAATCTCTCCAATTAGACTTGATAAACGGTACCTTATTTTTTAAACTAGTTTGCTCATTTCTGATTAAACTAATTACATGTTCAGGTTCATCTACTAATATAAATTGTCTTTTCGTCGTACGATCTGACCACGTAATATCGCTTTGTATTAGTTAAATATTAGATAACCAATGAGCTAATACTTGCTTCCATTTTGCTTTGCATGTAAAAATCATTAAGGACAATATACAAAGAATATTAATGTATTTCAAGAATAATTTTATTAATCAATTTATTCAAAAAATACAAGTGTACATAGACGAAAATATTATACTTAGGACACCAGACCCAACATATAGACATCTCAACATTTTTCTAATGTATATACCGATATAATATGTAAAAGTTGATGGCTAAATTTATTTATATAAATTTAGTTATAATTTATTAAAAAAAATTAACCATTAAAAGTTGCTTACCTCCTCCCCACTTGGGGAAGCCAACTTAGGTAAAAAGAAAAGAAATCCTGGCAAATTAAGAAAAAAATTAAGTATTACAACTTATGAGATGCCCAATATACTAGAATAAAAAATTGGACTAAACCGATGGAAAATTTTGAGACACCCAATTCGATTTTGTCATAGTTCTTAGCTGAAACCGTTTCACACCCTTCACTAGTTTCATTTCTTGGCAATTCAACAAATTCTTTCCTTTCTGATGTTACGGTAATTATTACAGTGGTCGTCAACTCGTCATACCAGCTAATCGTTTCAGCATTAGAATAAAAGCTTTGCCCTTTTTTTTTTGAACAATGTTACCGACACAAATATCACTGAAGTTGGGTGGTTGAGATATCTGATTATCAGGAATCACCCTAACATGCTGCTGATGCCATTTAGTGTTGATATTGTTAGCTGAAGCGGTTCCAAGAGACATCTGTTGGAAGATGCTGTGCTTGAGACGGATAAAGAAGTTGACTCCGGTTGAGCTTGATCAGGAGTGCTTGAGACGGATAAAGAAGTTGACTCCGGTTGAGCTTGATCAGGAGGTATAAGGATGCTAACAAGTGATTTAGCCTCCTGACCTTTATCTTTCAGGATGGAGAGATTGTAGAGGAGAGTGATTGAATGAGACTGATCCTGGCCAATAATTAAATTAAATTAAATTAAAATTATTTATAAATTTTAAGGATTAATTTTTTAATTTATAATTAAATCGACATAATATATCAAAGTTGATGACTAAATTTGTTATTATATTAATTTTCTAACTATCATACTATTCTCCCATTAAAAATTTAATGACACTTAACTTTGATAATACAAAAAATTAATTATTGATTAGTTCATCAAAATAAAGATTTAACAAAATAAGATTAAAATGAAAAAAATAATAATAGATTTAACTAAATTCCGCAATTTATCCCATAAATAAATAAAGGGGTACGAGTGTTTTTTTATGAATGGGGAGGCACATCTACGGAGCCTACATATTATTATTTTTAGAGAACGCCCATATTTTTCTACTTGATATATATTAGATTGTCAAATACAGCATGTGCAAGTTATTAGTAAGTCTAGTTTCCATTGCAGTGCACGTTAAGCCTCTTTCCAGTCAAATAGTAGTAGCAGTGTCAATATCTTAATTTTGAAGGGTCAAATTAAAATTAAACGTCCTATATAACAATTAATTTAAATATATAAACAATTAATTCAAAAGAAGCAGTATTCTAACATAATAATCAACTTAAATATATAAACAATTGATTCAAGTTTTCCACCATAACAATTGATTTAAACATATAATCAATCGATTCAAAAGAAACAGTATTCCAACATGACAATCGGTTTAAGCATAAAAACAATCGATTCAAAAGAAATAATATTCCAACATAACAATCAATTAAGTGCAACCAATTCATGGTCATCCAAAATCAACCAAATTTGATCATCCAAATACAAGCATATTTTTCACAATTAAGCCCCAAACTTTAAAATTGAATTCATCCTCATCCAAATACACAATGGTGCCTCCTGACACAGTGGGGACACAAAAAAAAATTGTATTTTTTTTAAAAGATAGTGATGACCTAATGATGTGCTAAAAACTTTGGGGGTATCGCCTGACACGTTAGCAATACTGACCAGGTACGGTAGATTTTGCCCATTTTCATAAATAATTTGTGTGGTGCCTATTTTGGTAATTAGTTATTTTTTTCACATTATTTGGGTAGAAAACCCTATTTAAAAAAAACAATTAAAAAAATAGCATATCATTATTTAAAATTGTGCACAACATTCTTTCAAACAGATAAAATCACTAAATATAGAGTCTAAATTAAAGGTTTGGGCAATCTCTCTCTCAATATAAACAATAAGATCATCTGTAAAAAAAAAACTCATCCTCCATTTTGTTGCAAAGCCTTATTTGGGTAAAAAATGCGAAATTCACATTACTTTCGACTCAATTAACTATTTTTTATTTCGTTTTTACCAAAATACTCACTATTTCACAAGCTATCATTTGATGTATTTTTAAACAAAGTGACCAAAGTTTTCTTCCTTCTCTTCACTTCGGCCGAAACTTACTATAACATTATTTAGCTATTTTAATTTGTTTTGTTTTTACACTTCTAACAAGTTAGAAACTGTCTCCTAGTCATTTTTTTATCAAAAAAGATACATATTTCACTTAATTTTGTAAGTTTTCGAGTTCCATCAATATTCTTTAATGGCAACTTTTAATGCACTTGATAAAATAAAAAACTATTAATACATATTCAAAATCTATGACAAATTTGAAAAAAAGACATACCCTATACTTAAAATTTGGAGGAAAATTCATGAAGAAATTTTTTTTCTTCTTATTTTTTTGCTAGGCACAAATATGTTCTTCCTTTCTTTTCTTTTTATATATATTAATTATATTACTTATAATTATTATTTTAAATAAAATATTAAATTTTTATTATTTAACAAAAATATCATTCAAAAAGTATCATGAATCATTTAATTTTTTTAAGAAAATATTTCTCTTTATTTTTATCAAGAACAATTTTTTATATTATTTTTAATACTATACAAATATTAGAGGGGACTACTTATATTTTTGGGAGGGCTATAATATATATATAAAGGGAAAATTGTAAAAAATTTGAACCTTAGGCCTACTTATATTTTTGGAAAGAATATAATATATCTAAAAAAATTAAATTGTAAAAATTTTAAACATGGGGCAATGGCCCCTAGTACTCTACTAGGCTCCACTATTGAATAGTAGTAATGGAAAATAGAAACTATTATTTAATATTAAAATATCACAATATTTGAAAGTTTTAACGTGTGAGGCGGCGAATTACAATGAACGAAGCTCCATTAGAACGTGAATCGAAGCTGACCAAATTAATTAGCTTAATTTCAAATCCCATCATCCAATCTATCCATAAAATTCCCCCACCCCCATGTTCTCTATCTCAAGTCCTTTGAAGAAATCAAAATCAAGGAGCAGCAGCATGGGAAGTGAAGCTGATCGCTATCCAAAAAGGCAATTTTTTCACAACAACAATCTCTTCTTCACGCTTAAAATGCTTTTCCTTCTGATATTTACCAACCTTGTCACCATCTTTATCTTTTCTAGCCTTCCTTTCAGCTTATCATCATCTGACCCCCCCCATACCCATCTCTTTCTTCACCAGGAAACCATTTCTCATCTCTTGCAGGAGCTCAACTCTACAAAGTCCAAACTCTTTGACAGTTACTCTCTTATTGCTGACTTGCACCACAAGATTAATTCCACCAACTTTCTTGTGCGAGACCTCGTTATTGATATCATCCGTGAACGCAAGCTTTCATTACCAGTCGACGAAGAAGCTGATTTTTTCGGCATTCCTCCTACTACTGCTTCCTTGTCTGATGAACTCAAGCTTGCCATTCTCCCTCACAAACTCCCATTAGGATACTCCCCAAGGATGGCATCTGATGAGATCTATCCGCCTATTGGAGCAGCCTGCTTGAGGTTTCAAAAGGAGCTGGCTCAGTACATGACATATGATATTGGTGGCGAATGTCCTATGGATGACCTTTTTGCTCAAAAGCTTTTGCTCAAGGGGTGTGAACCACTCCCTCGCCGTAGATGCCACCCCAAATCCCCCATCGGTTATGTTGAGCCAACACCATTTCCTGATAGCCTTTGGGCAACCCCACCAGATACCAGCATCATTTGGGATCCCTACACTTGCAAAAGTTACCAATGCCTCATTGACCGTAAAAACTTTCCAGGGACCGTCGACTGTAAGGACTGCTTTGACTTGCAAGGCCGAGAAAAACGAAGATGGCTTTACGATCGAGGATTAGATTATGGACTCGATCAAGTTCTTCAAACGAAACCAGCCGGGACTATTCGAATCGGACTTGACATTGGAGGTGGGAGTGGCACTTTCGCAGCAAGGATGAGAGAGCGGAACATCACCATCATCACTAGTTCAATGAACCTGGATGGACCATTCAATAGTTTCATTGCATCCAGGGGCTTGATCCCAATACATATTAGCGTTTCGCAGAGGCTTCCATTCTTTGAGAGCACATTGGATATAGTGCATTCGATGCATATTTTGAGCAATTGGATCCCAGATGCAATGTTGGAGTTCGCCTTGTATGACATATACAGAGTGTTGAGACCAGGGGGGCTATTCTGGCTTGACCATTTCTTCTGTCAGGGACCGCAGCTCAATCAAACCTATGCTCCAATGTTTGATCGAATTGGGTTTACAAAACTAAGGTGGAATGTTGGGAAAAAGGTTGATCGTGGAGTTGACAAGAATGAGTGGTATTTGTCAGCGTTGTTGGAAAAACCAATGACCTAACTCGATTTCTTTTTCGTTTTACTCGAGGATATTGTTGTAAAATGTGCAGGATTTCACCTGAACAACAATTGTATTTTCCGGAAGCAATAAATCAAAGACAGCCAGATGCAGCAAGGTTAAATATTTCCATATTTGTCAGTCAGACGAAGGAACAAAATAAATGCAATTTATAATCTTACTAGGATTTCTTATTTGGACGCCTTTATTATTTGTTACCTTAGAATGTGTCCGTATTTATTTCAACTTTAATGTCATCCATAAACTTTAATTTCATATGATTTTATACATGAATCTTTAATTTTATTCAATTTTTACAAATCACTAATAACATGATCTAATTAACATTATTTTACATTGATATATCACATATATAAACAATTATATTAATTTGCTATGAAAATAAATGTATTTATTTTTTAAATGTATACGATTAAATCAAAATAAAAATTTCATATATATATATGAACCACAATTCAAATTTTGTATAATTACATCAAATCAAAATTCATGTATAAATTTAATATTTATCTCAATTTTTTTAATATTAGACTAAGACGAAGAAAACTTAGGTTAATTACAAGTGGCCTTGTGTCAAGTATAAACTGTTGATGCGTCAAAGAAAATGATCATGTTACTATTACAAATTAGATTAAAGTATTTAAGTATGACTTTAGTTCTAATAAAAATACATCAACCTTGATAGATAATTAATAATGATTATTGTATTTTTAATTAAATAAATTACTTTTGAGATAAATAATAAATAAAATAGATAGTCCACATAAATCACTCATTTGAAGAGATTATATTAAGTTAAAGGCAGTTCTGGTTTTTAGCTACTAGTTAAGATAGACGAACGAGGGCATCTATTGTAAAGGAAATCGAAGCCATTTATGAAGCAAGAAAGAATGTTGGAAAAGGAGAGGAGCCTTTGTTCCTTGATGCTTCTAAGAGGAAAAGGATTATTATGAGAAACATTTCTCAATCTTGAGTCTAAAGATGATGAAGAAACTAACCCATAGGATATGTCCCCATTGTAGAACTACTTACTCAAATGAGGACCACACGCACTGAAAGACCCCATGTACCTTCTTCATCAAAGAAGAAAACAAAAGGTTCAAGGAAGTAGGTGTTCTTCAGATGCTTAAATTTTCAGTTTGACATATGGCACTCTTCCGAGATTAGATATAATGAAATTTCGAGAAAATTTTAAAATGAATCAAAAAAAAAAGAATTTTCATGAAAGTAAAATTGATATAAAAAATGAAAACCAATGAAAAAAAATTATGAGTGTGAGAATGTGGCAAATGGATCAAACTGCAAAATTTGAAAAGTTGGAGGACTAAAGTAAAATTTTGACCAAAAATACAATGTGTGAATTATTATTTTATTACTTGGCAAGGAATTAATTTTTAATGTGTATTGGTGTAACAGCCTAAAGTTCAATGGTGTCGAGAACAATGATTCGAGATCACTAAATCTGACGAGTAAGTTTGAAAATTTAGTAAATTGATATTAACGAATCAAGTGTGAATTTAGAAAAAAAATTAGAGATTTATGTGAATTAAAAGAATTTGTTAGGTCAAATGGGTCAAACACGAGGTATCGAGACCTCGAATCTATAAACTTAGCCATAAATATTTTTAAAAATATTTATGGAGTGTTATTGAGTTAGTATTAAAGTTTCGTTAGAAAATTTTAATGTTTTGATAGTCAATTAATTAAAAAGAACTAAATTGAAAAATGTATAGAATTTGTTCTATAGTGATAAATAGCTTAAGTGATTAATAAGGAGGGATTTAAAAGACAATTAGACCCAAATTATATGGGTTGGACGGTTTGGGCAAGAAAATCAGCAAGAAAATAAGGTGAAATAAGGGTAAAATTGGATATTTTGCAAATTAACTAAATAAAATAAAGACTAAATTAAAAAATCTAAAGAAATCGCCATTTTTCTTCAGTAAAAATGCCATAAGAGGTCTGGAATAAGCTGTTTTATCATATTTTTGCACCATGTTAGTTCAATTCTTGCTTTTTCTTTGAAATCTTTATGTTTTTGTGACTTTTACAATTAGGTCCAACTATAGAATTCATTAGTTTTTGATTCTATAAGTGAAATTGAAAGTTTCCTTAGATAAATGTCGTATGGTTAAGATGAATTATCATGGACTTGAAGATTTTAATTCATTATATCATGAATTTTAAGAGATTTTAGTAGAAATTGATTTTTAGGACTTAATCGTGAAAAAGTTGAGAATTAGGGTTTGATGTTAAAATTATAAATTTCAAAGGCTGTGTAGTAGCTTAAAATAGTTAAATAAAATGCTAATTAAGAAGAATTAGCTCAATTGATAGGTTAATTGAGCAGGGACTAATTTGTAAAAATTGTAGAATTTGGAGTAAAAGTTTAAGTTCAAAAATTTAAGGCCATAAATTTTGAAGTGAATTAGAATTGAATTAGATGCTAATGAGTGAAAAATTCTACATTATAGATCGAGAGTCCGAAGATAAACGTGAAAAAGAAAAAATTACTGATTAGTCCCTGAAATTTCCATAATTCTACAAATTGCTCCAGGTAAGTTCATATGGCTAAATTTTTATGTTCAAATGCAAATTTTGTGAACAATACAATATTTATAAATTGTATTTTTTGCCATTGAATTATGATAATTGTAATGATGTGGAAATTAAATTGAAAGATCGAATTAAGGGTAACGCAGGACTGAGTACGTTCATTCAGTGATCAGTGATGAATTGGCGGATATGACCATGGTTAAACCATGGAAAAAGTGTGAAATGTGAGATCATAGCAGAGGTATGGCACTGTGAAAGTGAATGTAAGACCATGATTGAATCATAAAAGTTATATATGTGTGCAAGTGTAAGATCATAGCTAGGCTATAGCAATGTGATAAAGTGTGTGATCATGGCAAAGCCATGTTAAAATGTGTGCAAAACCAAAGTGGAATGTGGCATCAAGCTAATGACATACTCAATTCCATAAGGCGTTCCCTAATTTGACAAGTAATGGTAAGTATTACCTGAAATTAAGTGTTGAAATTTAGTTAGTTATTGATATTGAGCTTAATCCGGTAAATTCATCATTTGAAATTGTGTATGATAGGAAACTTTACTGAAAAACTTGTTATCAAATTATTATTATAATTCGGTAAGATTTATGTTTTGGGCCTATGAGCTTACTAAGCTTTTTTCATAAGCTTACCTTTGTACGTTAATGTTCTTTATAGATTAACAAGAGTTCGGAGAATCGGATCATCCACGGGGTCACACTATCTGGATTTCACCGATAGATTTTGTATTGCAACTTAAGGTTTATATGGCATGTATAGAATGAAATTAAACGAAAGCAAACTTAAAATATGGTTATGAATAACTTTCATACATATAAATTAATTAAGTGTTTGTATTTATTAGTATATAATGGTGGTTAATGAATGAAATAACATAGTAAGTTTACATAAATAAGTAGTGTAGTTATAAATTTGGCTTACCATATGATTTATTAACTTGAATTGTTGTTGATTTGGAGTATATTGGTATATGAAAGTATTGTATGCAGGTTAAATGTGTAAAGGGTGAGAAAAGTGGCCTTAAAATGGCCTATTTTCGTCCATACGGGTAGACACACGAACGTTTATCTTGACCGTGTGTGACACACGGCCTAGAATATGGGCATGTTTTGGCCATGTATCCCTTGCACCTTAAAAATGAGAAACATAATGCTCAGAATTGAGCACACGAGCGTGTTACATAGCCGAGTGAAAAGTGTACCTAATTTATGAAAATTAAATTAACCACACGGCCTAGCACAAGCACACGGGTGTTTGACATGGCTGTGTGACCTAAGTTTTTTTATACCTTATAAGTCAGAAAGTTACACGGGTTAGGGACACGGGCGTGTGTAGCCACACGGCCTGTTCACACGGGCGTGCTTCTATACCACACGGGCCTGTGGGTACTGTTCATAAGAAAAATTTTATATTTTAGCAAAAATTTCTCAAAGACTCCGATTTAGTCCCGATTCAATTTCAATGTTCATAACGGGCCTCGACAGCCCATTTAAGGGTCAATATGGTTAAAGTTGGTTATGAATAATATTTTGATCTGATTTATCTATAATTAGTCTATAAATTTTGATAATACTCTGTAACCCTATTCCGGTGACGAGTACGGGTTAGGTGTGTTACAATTGGTGCGGTGAATACCACCTTTGGGCCCAAATTAGAAAGATTTGAAAGTATAGGAATTAAATTGTAAAAATTTTATTTTTGCCAAGAAAAGGATAAAAATGTAATTTCCACCATTCAAGGATTATTAATAAGATTTAAACATGATTTATGAGAATTTAGTTGATAAATATCAATTTGATGTGAAAAACTTGTGCAAAAAGGAAAAAATGAGTAAAATAATAATTTTGCTATGAAAAGGCATTTTGGTTATTTCTCAATAATTATATATTGGAAATATTATTTTGATTGAGATATATGATATTTGGGATTACTTTAGACAATTGGATGTGACTTATGTAAAGATATTGGTCATGGACCACAAGTTTTAAATAGATTAAAGAGAAAAGAAAGAGGAAAAGTCCCCTTTCTTCAACCTTGTTCAATTGACCCCATGGAAGAAGAGATAAAACTTTCTTTTCCTTGCCATTTTTCTTCAAATGTCTCAAAATCTAGCAACCCCAACCTTGGGTTTTTGCTAAAATCAATTAAGAAACTCATCTCTAAGCTTGAATTCACCTTCAAATCTTCCATTTTCAGAAATGATTTCATGGGTTCTTAAGAGAGAAAGTTGAAGCTAGAGAGAGAAAGCTCCAATAAGGTTAGTAATAGTTTTTTTCATTCCTTCTAACTTGAAATTTGAGTTTGTTTGTTATGAGAAAGTTTGGAAAGCTTGTATGTTGATTTTTATTATATTTTTGTGTAGAGAAAAATGAGGAAATAACTTGTTTAAGGATGGATTCAAGTGTTGGAAGCTTGATTTTGAATATTTGTACATCCAAAAGGGAAGTACGTTTGGATGTTCTTACTTCTCTTATACTAATATGTTTAAGAATTTGGTGAAAAGGATGTATAAAATATAAGATTGTTCTTGAATGTCAATATGTTTAGTTTCCATGGCCTAATAATGTTAGAAATAAGTGGTTTGAAAATTTGTGGCTTAGTGAACCTTGGCAATATGTGTCATATTAACTAAAAATGTGTTATGAGAATTTGGTTGTCAAGGAATGGTTAATAAATGTGATTTGATACATGTGAAATTTGTGAAATATAGCATTAATGTGGATGTAAATATGATATCATGGTAAATTTGGTGATTAATTTGAGATTACTTTGTGTCTCTTTATTTGATTGAACTTTTATTAAGATAAAGAATTTGAATATATGGCTTATAGTAATCTATGAGTAAGAATATGTGTGTGCGTGGGTAGGTGTGTGTGGAAGCACTTATCATGATGATTGCCCCTTGGTGTGCATGCACCAAGGTAGATAAACAATGCAATTAAATATGAAGAAGTGAGGTGTATTGCAAGGATACATGTCAAATTGTAATATAATTTAATTAAAATAAAATATAAAAGTATTTTAAAGATCATACCTAAGGGAGCTAAAGACTAAAATCAAATTAACAATATCCAAGAACATGTAAAGCTAAGTTTAAACACCTACTTTTCTAATTATTATAGTATGACTAATCACAAAATACTGGTAAAAACTTACTATTAACTAAAAAAAGGATCTAATTTGAAAAATGATAAAACTAGAAAAATAATCACACAAGAATGAAAAAGAGGATTTGATCAATTTCCATGGTCGTAATTAATCTAAACTTAGTGATTTTTACTGACAATTTCTTAACTGGTCTAATTAATACCTTTCTACCTATAATTTTACCCAAGTTATGATTTAGTCCACATGATCTTTCAACCTAATGAATCTAAACAGGACAATTGAATTGATATCGGGTAAAGTCTCCTTTCGGTATAATTTACCTAAATTTCCACCTGAAGTTGCCAATTCTAGATTTTTAATCTTATTCAATTCAGTCCTATTATTCAGTTTAAACCCTAATTTTGATTAACTACTCTTACTTCAATTAACCAACTTCCCGATGAATTTAGTTATGACTCATCACAACTCTACACCCACTTAATTCGTAAGCCATTTGATAAATTTAATGATAAGGAATTAAAGGGTTTAGAAATGCTTAGTAATTCGAAGAATTCTGATTGTGGAGATCATGTTGGGGCGGCAACTAAAAATCTTATAGATGAAATTGCTTGATCACTCTTAACGACAATTAATCTACAACAAACAAGAATAAGAAAAAAACTATTGAAAACTAATGAACGAAATTGCAAGTATATGAAATTGTTGTAAATCTAGAACGGAAAATAACAACTATTTTTTGAAATCCTTAAACTAAACTACTTAACTACTAATAATCGTAAAAAGCCACCCTTAATCATGTGTAAGAAGTAATATTTATACTACTTTTCATGTTTGACCTAATTTGGACAACTTTTCCCTAAGTTAAAATTAAAATTTTGATGTGTGGATTGAAACACCCCTTCAAATTTTAGGTCCATCGAGCTTTAATGTCGTGACACCACAGGTTCGATGTCACGACTTTCCTAGTAGTTTGCTTGAGTCTTTGTAGGGTGACTTGGGTGTTGTGAATTTTCTTCTCAATGTCGCAACTTCAATGCAATGTTGTGATTGACTTTCACCTCTGGCTACTATCGTGGATGTCATAACTTTACTTGTCAATATCACGACTCCTAGCTTCTAATGTTGCAACTGAGTTGCTATAATTTGATATGTCAAATTAATCTCCTAATTACACTTTACAAGCTTGTTTCCAAGCAATTTATATGTTTTTTTCATGTTTATATGTAGTTTTTGTTTTTTTACTTTTATAAATGAAAGTTGAGCTTTTACTCCTTTTGAGACTTGATGTAACAGTCCGTTTTTAGGGTTAATCGGAACAGTGGTTTCGGAGCCACCAAATCCGATGAGTAGGTTTGTAAATATTATATTTAATATTTACAAGTTAATTGTGAGTTTAAAAAAGGTTTTTGATATTGTGATTTTTGTTTTATAAGCGATTTATTAAGTTCAAGTGGTATGACCTTAAGGTCAAGTGGGTTCAGAAAATGAGGTATCGAGACCTCATTTCTATAAACCGGGTCGTAAATATTTTTATAAATATTTACGGAGTGGCAATAAGATGGTATTAAAGTTTCGTTGAAAAATTTTATCGTTTTGATAGTTAATTAAGCAAAAAGGACTAAATCGCGCAAAGTGTAAAAGTTGTGTTCTATAAGTTAAAGATATTAAATGGCTATGGCATTAAATAGTGGGAGTCCTTAAGTGGTAATTATTCCATAATTTTTTATAGTGGAATTCCATGGCTTGGTATAATGAAAATTATTAATGTATATTAAGGTTAAATATGGTATTTGGTAATTATAATAAAATAAAATAAAACAAAAGCCCAATTAGATGCTATCATCTTCATCAATAGCTGAATATGAGAAAGAAAATAATGTTCTCAAAGCTTTGAAGGTTCAGCAATGGTTGTTCATGCATGTAAGTCCATTTCGTCTCGGTTTTTAATAATTTTTACGTTTTTGAGATCGTTGCTTTGTGTTCTAGCTAGCCCGTACCTCCGATTTCAAAATTGTTAAAGTACTTGGATGATGCCATTGTTGAATATTTGATTATTTTGATGTTTAATGATAGAAAATAAATCGTTGATGGTAGATTATTGAGTTTTGTTAAGTGAATTTTAGCAAAAATGTCAATTTTGGACTAAATTGTGAAATATAATAAATTGTGTGGTAAAAGTGTGAATAAATAAAAAATATGGGCTGATATGAGCATGTATGAAATTCAGATAGCTTGGGCTATGATGAAATTGACTAAATTTGCATTTTATGAGCTTAGGGACTAATTTGTAAAAAGGTCAAAAGTGTAGGGGTAAAATAGTAATTTTACCAAAATATGAAATTGACTTAAAATGAATAGAATATGAATTGAAATAGCTGAATTTGATTGATTAGATCAAGTTAAGCCTCGTACGAGTCTATATCGAGGGAAAAATAGAGTTTTGGACTAGTCGATCCATTTCAACATTTTGACGATCGAGGTAAGTTCGTATGTATTAAGCATTGTTAAATTTATGCTTTTAATGCTTGATATTGTATAAATTGTCTATACGTGATTATTGCTATGATTAATGACTTATCGGCTAAAATGGCACTTAGTGTGTAGTTCGAAATAGCTTCGGCTAAAAGTGGCACTTGGTGTGCAATTTGAGATAGCTTCGGCTATATATATAAATGGCACTTAGTGTGCGGTTCGAAATAGTTTCGGCTAAAAGTGGCACTTGGTGTGCAGTTTGAGATAGCTTCGGCTATATATATATAAATGGCACTTAGTGTGCAAAGTATCGAAAATGGCACTTAGTGTGCGAAACATCCAGAATAGCACTTAACCTGCGAGGTATCGAGTATGGTACATAGTGTGCGAGACATCGAAGATGCAATGTCATTATGTATATGTATGAAATGGTAAGGATCAGTACAGGTTTGTACAGAAACTCAACTTAATATGAAATCCATGAATGGTAAGTCCATGAGCATTATGGAATGATGTTGTGTTAATTTGGTGAATAATGATATATGTTTATAAATGTATGGATTTCTAATTGAAAGAAAGGAAGGTGTGGTAAATTTAGTTATTATCACTTTCTTACTAAAACAGTTTTAGACAGAAGCAGTAGTCCGACTTTGAAAATACACCAAAAATAGTATAAAGTGAGTTATAGATTGAATAAAATATAGAATTGAAGCTTATTATGTCTATTTTCTTATAAAAGAAACGTGTAAGAAAAAGAATTTCATATTATAAGATATTTGAAGTTGTGTGATATAGAGTCAGAATGATTTCGAAATCCCCTACTCTGATTTGAGAAAATAATTAAAAATTGTACAAAAATTTTTATGGGTTCCAATTTATATTCCTATAATTATTAATTAGCCTATTTTCAATAAAAATAGACGAGAACATCATCTGAGTCCCGTATTATGAGATAATTAATTTTTAGTGAAGAAAGGTTGAAGCTGTCGGGCAGCAAAACAGGGGTTACTTTAAAGAATAAAATGTACTTATTAGCTAAACCAAAAATTATGAAAATTTTATGGTAAGAATATATGTGAGTCTAGTTTCATGGAAAATTAGCAGAACTTAATTTGGAGTTCCGTAGATCCAGATATAAATAAATTAGTGACTATGACTCGAGAAAATAGCTTAACCTGAACATAAGTAAAAATACAAATATGGTTGTATTACCTTAAGAAGCAAGTTAATAAATTGCTTATTATTTTCATATGAACTTACGAAGCTTTATAGCTTACTCCCCTTCTTTTTCATCTCTTATAGGTTTATTTAGCTAGCTCAGGTTGGAGATCGTCGGAGATTCAATCATACTATCAAGCTACCATTTTTGGTATAAGTATTCAAATACTTAAGTCTATGGCATGTATAGGGGCTTTATCTTTTGTAATTATGTCATTACTAATATGGCCAAATGTGTTGGCCTATAATGGTTATAGTTCAATTTGTGTATAGCCATGAATGGTGGCTTATGTTGATTATATGATTATGCATGCGCCTATGTCATGGAGATGAGGCTTGTGATTGTGTGTATGTAATGAGTTGTATTGTTGGTGGTGAATGCTTGATGGTTTAATTGAGATGAGATGATGTGTTGATAACTAAGGCTTAAATGTGTGATATGGGAGTAATCTTATAAAATTTGATGCATGAGAATTAGTAAATTTGGCTTGACTAAGCATGATGTTTTAAGTATGTAAAATATGATATGAGGTTACCATGATCTTGTATTGTTTGTGGATGATTGAATGTTCAAATGTGTCATGTTAATGTTCAATAAAAGTAAGCATGTGAGTTTGTTATTGAGGGTGGCAATTGGCTTGGAAAATAGCCTAAAAATTATCCACACGGGCCGTGTGTCCCTTGCAATATGTACTTTAGTTTCGAATTGGCCACACGGGCTGTGACACAGCTATGTGTCTCAGCTGTGTGAGGGACATGGCCTGGAGGCACGAGCGTGTGCCTTGGCCGTGTGCCCTTATTTTTGTGATGATTTCATAAACAGAGAGTTACATGGGCTAAGGACACGGGTGTGTCCCGAGCCACACGGACGTGTGACCCTGTTTCATGATGAAATTTTCTAAGTTTTCCAAAAGTTTCCAAAGTTCTCAGTTTAGTCCCGAACCACCCCCGATGTATGTTTTAGGCCTCGTAGGCCCGTATAAGGGATGTTATGCATGTGTATGAAAAGTTTTAATTTGGGTGAAATTTTACGGCTGATAAACCATAATTTATACATATTTTTACCCCATGCTTAACACATTTTATGGATTATTTTCCCTTAGAATTGGTGAATTTGATGCTCCTAATGCATTAATTTCATGTTTTATACTTAGGAGAACATGGGAGAGCGAAAGAAACGAGAAATGGGCCAAAAACAGAGAAAATGGGCCAAAGTAAAAAATCAACATGGCCTGGACTTCCTCACACGGGCAGACCACACGGCCGTGTCAATTTGGCAGAATCGAAACACGACTCACACGGGCATGTCCCTACTGAGCCCAAGTTGAGTCCAATTCGGAAAAGGCTAATTTCGAGGGTTCTTAGGCATTCCAAAGCCTATAAATACACCCTAGAGGAGGAAGGAAAAGGGAGGCACAGAGAGGGAGGAAGGAATTACTCGAAGAAAGCCGATTATTCCATCTTAGAAGCTGGATCCATCATCAAGACTAAAGATCTCCCCTCAATTTCCCTTCAGGAGTTTTGGGTTTTCTTTATGTTTTGTATTCGTTATTCTTTTGAGATGTTTTCCTTTTTAGTTATGAACTAAATCCCCTAAATAATTAAGGGGAATGAAACCTAAGACGAATCTTGTTATTATTTTCTGAATTGTATGATAAATATTTAACTTGTTCTTAATTATGTGTTCTTAATTCTTGTTTTGATATCCCAGGATATTGGTTCAAGATAAGCTCTTATTCAGAGGAGGAATAGACACTGTCTAAGAGTACATTTTTCATAATCAAGCGGAGTTGGTTGCGCGCCTAGAGATAGGGTGATAAGATTTTGCCGGATTAGGGTGAAACCTGATAAGGGGATCCATAGATCGAGTTAATGCAACCCTAGGGTGTTAATTAGAGAAAAGTCTCAATTATTCAATCTAGGGATTAGACGTTATTAGTCTTGAATAGGGATAATAACATAACTTAGGCTTCTTGATCTCGTGATTCGTAACAAGTAATAAATATTTATAATGAAGATCAAACTTAGACTAACTATTATCAGGACGAAAAGGCAAGCGCACCTATCGAATAATAGTATAGTAATGGCAAGATCGGGATATCGTACCCAAGGGAACCAAAAGTACTAGTAATAACTATCTTTTTATTATCTAGCCTAAGAATAAAAGGGTTTATTTTAAATAACTAATTATTTAATCTAAGAACGCACAGAGAAAAGAATTGGGGAATTGCTTTTAGGAAAATCGATTGACTTGAGACAATACTTAAGGAAAAATCTACCTAGACTTTACTTGTTATTCTGGCTCCGAATCGGACGATTTATTCATTCAACTTGTTCCGTAGAGATCCCTAAGTTATGTTATTATCCCTGTTCAAGACTAATAACGTCTAATCCCTAGATTGAATAACCGAGACTTTTCTCTAATTAACACTCTAGAGTTACATTAACTCGATCTATGGATCCTCTTATTAGGTTTCACCCTAATCCAGCAAAATCTTGTCACCCTATTTCTAGGCGCGCAATCAACTCCACTTAATTATGACAAAAGTACTCTTAGACAGGGTCTATTCCTCCTCTGAATAAGAGCATGTCTTGAATCAATATCCTGGGATATCAAAACAAGAATTAAGAACACATAATTAAGAACAAGTTAAATATTTATCATACGATTCAGAAAATAATAACAAGACTCATCTTATGTTTCATTCCCCTTAGGTATTTAGGGGATTTAGTTCATAACTAAAAAGGAAAACATCTCAGAAGAATAAAGAGTACAAAACATAAAGAAAACCCAAAACTCCTGAAGGGAAATTGAGGAGAGATCTTTATTCTTGAGCTCGGCAAGGACACACCCGCGTGCCACGACCGTGTGACGTGATTGCCAGGCTGTGTTCGATCCGTTAAATTGCACACGGCCATGTGGGTCAATGGCCAGGCTGTGTGAATCATGAAAGCCTTGGTCGACACCCTCAAAAGACACGGGCGTGTGAGCTATCCGTGTGGCAAGGCTTAGGCCGTGTCATCTTCTCGATTTGGTCCGTTTTGTCCCTTTTTGGCTCGTTTTTGGCTCCTTTCGCTCTTCTATGCTCTCCTAAGTGTAAAACATGGAATTAAAGCATTAAGAGCATCGAATTCACCAATTCTAATGAGAAATCATCCATAAAATGCATTAAACATGGGGTAAAAATATGTATAATTTACAGTTTATCAAATACCCCCACACTTAAGCATTTGCTTGTCCTCAAGCAAAATTCTCAACTCATAATCAAAATAAATCTTTCTCAACTTATAATTTCTGTCGATAATATCTCATATTAATCCGTAAGTAATCATACATTGAGAATTCAACTAAAAGAACATAAAAGTTTCAAACATTCCAAGTTGAGTATTTAGTCATGCAAACTTAGGTGCTTCCCTTCGTCTAAGTAATTACCTTTGATTCAGAATATCACAGAGTTTCACATCCTCACTAAAGGTTCACTCAAATCACTCGAGGTGTTTAAGAATAATAAATGAAGCACTCAATAGTCAATAATGAAAAGTCATTACCATTGGCTTGCATGAAAATCAAATCTCCACCATTATAATTTAAGATGATACATCAATCAAAAGGTCTTTAGAGGGTTGTAATGAGGCTTGGCTAGGGGGTGTGATCACAAGCTGAAAGAAAGGGTTAGAATCGGGATTGACTTGAAAAGTTGCCTTAACTAGAAAAGGAGTTAATCTTCACTTGCGTACAACAGAGCTTCTTTCAGAATATGGAATTACAGATATGTATACATAGTTTTAGTTTTTTTTAAGTGCAAGTTAAATAATATAGACTAAATATCAAGAACAAAACATAGCTAGGCAATCCATTCAATTCAAATCTCGACAAAATTAGGGATTAATTTAAGGGATTTCAACAATAATGGGTTAAAAGTTAATATTAAGGGTAATACAAGAAATGGTTTGTTAGGCTCAAGGGGGTTTACTAGGGGTTAATCGTGGAGGTAGGCTTTTCATGGCATGAGTGGGTTAATCCTAAGTGCCTTAATCATTTTGATATATCAAATCAAATGGTGTGGTCTCGACATGCATAATCAAGCAAGTTCTAGAATAACAGTTCAATACTGACGCACTCAAAGCAATAATAAAAGTGAGTATGAAAGGATGAATAGATCCTACAAAGGCTCAAAATTCTCACAAAAATTATGGCTTTTTGATGTTTAGACTCGTGAATTCTAGTTCAAAGTAATACCTAGACTTAGGGAAACAACCTATAATTTTAAATTCTTAAAAATCAACTTATCATGTTTGATTCTCTAATGTCTTAAAGTTTAAATAGTCAATGCATAAATCCCTATATTTTAATTCAAAATATATCAATCAAAATCATAAACCAATCAAAATTTATCCTAAATATGATATAAGAGCTTTTCAAGAGAACAATGCAATCATTAGTAAATACCCTCCCACACTTAAGATGTACATTGCCCTCAATGTATAAAGATAGGTATTATAAAATAAAAATAAGATAGGGAGAGAAGTGAAACTTCCTGTATGATGAATTCCTCGAACTAGAGTTTTGGAGAGTAATCGGTTCGAGAGTGGAGGAGGATACTCCAGCGGTCGTAGAGGTTCATGAGGCCATAAGTCTTGCGCCAAAAGAATATTATATCTAGTGGTAGCTATGGTCGTGGTCGACCAGGACATGGCAGTCGTGGATAACCTTTCCCGGTAGAGTTTTAGTTCCTCTGTGATAATGAGCTTAAGAGCTCTATATAAATGTGATAAAATCAAGAACCTTTTAGGGGATATTAGGAAGAATAAGTACTCGAAAAGAAATAACCGAAATTTATAATAAAATTCTAAATCTGCTAAAAAATAAAAAGTAGTTTGAATAAAAATTAAAAACATAAAATAATAAAAAAAATAAATATTTCTAAACATCTTCATCACTGGATGGTTCACGAGGTGGGATTGGCGATGAGATGTGGAGGTGCTGACAAATCTACTGTAGAGTAGCATCAATGTTGTCAAATCGTTGAAAACATTGCTGCTAGAATCGGGTGAGGCGCTCAGAGATGTCAGCATATGGAGCCGCCCCATGAACTGGACGAGAAGGTGGTGGTGATTGAGTCGGTAGGTCCTCGTGCTGTGGGGGTACAGCCGTGTGGAGGAAAAATGGATGGAAAAGAGAGGGGAAAGTGAGGATTAATGCAGGTGGAGTGGAGTTTAGGGTGGTTTGGGGGTTGAAAAAGTGAGAATTTGTGGAATGGTGGCCGGGATAGGGATTAGGGAGTGGAGAGGGGGAGATTTCGGCTAGAGTTTTGACAGGAAGAAGAAACTGAATAGTGGTTTGCTTATATAGGGTGAAGCTACACGGCCTAGGGCCACGCCCGTGTACTCTGAAAGTGAGCCTGTGTTTTTCAAATTTTGCAATTTAGGTCATGCCCGGCTACTATCCCACGCCCGTGTGTCTTGGGCGTGTGTGGCCCACGACCATATTGCACGGTCGTGCCTAGCTTTGTTGGCTTCTCCCACGCCCATGTGTTAGGGTACCACGCCCGTGTATTGTTGTCCACGGCCACGCCCGTGTCGAAGAAACAGAATCGAGCCTTGCCCCTGGCACGCCCGTGTTTTTCCATTCCCACGCTGGTGTTCACCTATCAAATTCACCCACGGCTATGCCGCATGGCCGTGGGGATTTATCGCATCCCGTGTTTTGGGGAAATCATTTACCCTGTTTTCACACGGCCTTGTTTCCCTCCGTGTTGATCACACGGCCTTAAGCACGGCCGTGTGGAGCTGGGAACCTGTGCTTCAAATACTCTGTTAGTGACCTAAATGTTTAAAGCTTGAGTTTAAAATAATTTAATATTGTTAGTACTCGGGTTGCATGTAACACCCCCTACCCGTATCCGTCGCCGGAATAGAGTACGAGGCATTATCGAGGGGTACAAAACACTTACAGATAATTTAAATATATTTTCATAACAACTTGTCTCAATTTCATACTATTTCATATTTAAGCTTTACTCACCAAAGTATTTGAAATATCATCTTTATGCAAATAGCACACATGAGGTACATAATTCCATAATTAAGATTGAACACATTTATCAAACATATTCCACATTCATATATCAATATCTCATGTCTCTATAAATCAATAACTGTCATTTTTCTTGTTTTTCAGATAATTATGTGTAACCATTCATAAGCATGCAATTTACTGTTTCTTCCTGTCAATCACAATTTCAAATGATAAATTCATGTGAATGAGCTCAACCTCATTAGCTGTTTAAATTCTGTCACTTTGATTTACGTACTCAAAATTTACTAACACAACCTGTCAAACACAATCTCTGAATGATGAAATCACATAATTGAGCTAAATTTTAATGTTCACTAAAATTTGTCATATAAATTCAAATAATAATTACCAAAACTTTGTCAAATTGTAGAACGTCTTATGAAATTGAGTACGTCGTTACTCAGTGCTACGATTCATAACTCAGTATGGTTTTCCTCATTGAAATACCATACCTACATTTCACAACTCGGTATGGAAATGCCATACCTACATTTCTTAACTCAGTATGGATAATACCATACCTATATTTTACGATTCGGTATGGATGATACCATACCTACGCTTCACAACTCAGTATGGATAATACCATACCTATATTTCTCAACTCGGTATAGATGATACCATACCTACATTTCACAACTCGATATGGATGATACCATACCTACATTTCACAACTTGGTATGGATGATACCATACCTACATTTCACATCTCGGTATGGTTAATACCATACCTCCGTATCATAGCTCAGTATGGACGACGACATACCTACATTTCACAACTCAGTATGGTTATACCATACCTACATTTTGCACTTTGCCATGGATCAACCATTGTCTTTTCCATCAATTCATCTTGTCACTAAAAGTGCTCAATTTGATCGTTAATTCAATTTTAATGCTTTTACATTATTCACGATTTTATCATCAATTCATATGAAATAACACATCATGAAATTCATAAAATTAACAATTGGTCACTAAAATTTAGTTATACAAACTCACAAGTACAATTTTTTTATTATAACGATAATCATAATTTCATAATAAATATTCCAAATAAAACATTATATCATTTCTTAATTTCATAATAAATATTCCAAATAAAACATTATATCATTTCTTATTCAACATTTATTGATTATAATCGGGCATGTGATCAATTTATACCCAAGTCATTCATATATATATATTTCCTCCTCCTCCTCTCCATTCACATCTTTAGTATAAATAACACACTTGTAAGTAACATTGTCCATAATTTTCACTATTTACTTATGTGAATATTCAAGCTGTCCATCTATGTCATAATCACTAAATTATTTTTATCTTGAGCTAAAAAACTCCAAATTAATATCCATAAATTTTTCCAGAAACTAGACTCATATGTCTTCTTACCATAAAAATTTCATAATTTTTGGTTGTTCCAATTAATACAGTTTATTCATTGAATTCTCCCCTGTTTTGCTGTCTGACAGTTCCGACCCTTCTTCACTAAAAACTAATTACCTCCTCTTTTAGGATTCGAATGATGTCCTAGTTTGTTTTTCTTAAAAATAGACTCATTCAGGATTCTAAACACATAAATTTAAGCCCCTAATTATTTTTATCCAATTTTTTATGATTTTACAAATTCAGAACAGGGGAACCCGAAATCATTCTGACATTGTCTCACAAAATTTATCATATCTCATTATTTACAATTTCATTGCTTACATCATTTCTTCTATAAGAAACTATACTCAATAAGCTTTAATTTCACATTTTATTCATCTATAATTCCATTTCTACAATTTTTGGTGATTTTTCAAAGTTAGACTACTGCTGCTGTCTAAAACAGTTTTAGTGGAAAATGTTGATTTCCATTTTGCCCTAAATTTCACAATTCATACAATTCAGTCTTTGCTCAATTAAGATAATTTTCTCAATTAAGATAATTTTCTCAATTAATACTTTTCCTAGACATTATAAGTTATTTCATAGCTAGTGAAATTCAGAATTTCTACATAAAACTCTAACTTCAAACTCTTTTACAATTAGGTCCCAAACATTCACTTTCTATTCAATTCTTTCAATAAAATCAGCATATAAACAATTTAAAGCTCTAATTCCATGCCAAATCATCATATACTTCCAGCACATATTCATATCAAATTTCAATTTCTTCCATAGAATCAAAAACTAATGAATTCAACAAGTGGACCTAGTTGTAAAAGTCACAAAAACACAAAAAATTCAAGAAATAATCAAGAATTGAACTTACTTGAAGTAAAAATATGAAAAATCAGCTTAATGGAACTCTTCCATGTCATTTTTTCTTATGAGAATGCAGAAAAATAAAGAGAAATCTAGATAATTCCACTTTAGTCCTAGCTTTATTACGTAAATTGTGCAATTTTCCAATTTTGCCCTTAATTCTCTTTATTTTCTTGCTGATTTCATGCCCTTTCCGTCCAGACCAAATAGACCTTGGGTCTATTTGCCTTTTAAACCCTCTTTCTTTTATCATTTAAGCTATTTAATCATTTCCCACAATTATGTATTTGATACAATTTAGTCCTTTTTGTTCAATTAACTATCAGAGCTTTAACATTTATTGACAAAACTTTAATACTAACATATTAACACTCCATGAATATTTATAAAATATTTATGACTCAATTTAAAATTCTCGAGGTCTCGATACCTTGTTTTCGATTCTAATTATTTTAATATTTAGTATTCACTTTTTCAATTTCCTAACTTCACATTTAACTTATACTCACTAAATTAATAATATTTTCTACTCATTTGTCAGATTTAGTGATCTCGAATCACTGTTCCGACACCACTGAAAACTAGGCTGTTACATTGCCTCCCGAAAAGCGCTTATTTATAGTCTAAGCTCGACTTACCTCTCTAGTGAATGGCCAGGGTGGTTCGAGAAGCTCATACTCCTCATTCTTGCTATCAATCTCATCAAAATAAGGTTTTAAACGGGTGTTGTTTACCTTAAAAGTGCCAAACTTGGGGTGACTCACCTCCACTGTACTGAATGGAAAAATACTGAGTACCGTAAGAGGGATTTCCTCATTCTGTGTGGTAGTGACAATGTGGGGATCTGAGGCATCTAGTAAGACTTTATCACTAACCTTAAGTTGATTTGGAGAGGTAGCGGACTTGTTTTGACGTAGTTTCGGTTTATCATGTGTTCTCGGTTTGTGTACTCGCCATTCGTCTAGCTCCTCTATCGTAGCCTTTGTTCTTCATGAATGTGTCCTTTATCATTTCTGGAACATGGCTCGTGAACTTCTTTGATGCTTAATTTCTGCAAAGTCATATTTTCAGTTTTAGTATATTGGTGTGGACTATTACCTTCAATGTTCGATGTGATGCCAGAATTACGAGCTTGAAGGGTGATTGCTTCATCTCCCACACGAAGTGTAAGCTCACCTGTGCCAAGATCAATAATTGTTTTAGCAGTTGTTAAAAAGGGCCTCCCTAAAATCAAAGGGGTGTTATTATCCTCCTCTATGTCTAGAACAACAAAATCAATGGGGAATATGAACTTATCTACTTTCACGAGTACATCTTCAATAATACCCCTAGGAAATCTTATAGTTTTATCTGCCAATTGAATGCTCATCCTAGTTTGTTTAGGTCTCCCAAGACCTAGTTGCTTAAGCATTTTGTAAGGCATTACGTTAATACTAGTCCCTAAATCAGCTAATGCATGACTTATATCTAAACTACCAATTAAGCAAGGAATTGTAAAACTCCCTGGATCTTTCAATTTGTGGGGTAGCTTATTCTATAGAATAGCTGAATAGACTGCGTTTAGTTCCACATGAGACGCTTCGTCCAACTTCTGCTTATTTACTAAACACTCTTTTAAAAATTTCATTGCATTTGGCATCTGTGACAAAGCTTCAATAAACGGTAAGTTAATATGTAATTTTTTCAAAAGTTTAAGGAATTTACCGAATTGTTCGTCTGAGCGGTCTTTCCTTGTCGCGTTAGGGTATGGCACACGAGCTTTATATTCTACAGTCACTGGTTTTTTTATATTTTGATCTACCTCATCTCTCCCTTTGCTTACCACTGTTTCTTGCCTCGGTTCTAGTTTAGGCTCAATGACTCCTTCGTCATTTTGGATATTAATTTCGCTGAGCTATTCCCTTGGGTTGGGTTCAGTGTTACTTGGCAAGCTACCTTGTGGTCGTTCGAAGATTAGTTTGGAAAGGTGGCCTATCTAAGTCTCGAGTCATTGGATCGATGCTTGTTGATTTTTAAGTACTGTCTCAGTATTTTGGAAATGGGTTTCTGACACTGATATCAATTTTGAGAGCATCTCCTCAAGGTTTGGTTTCTTCTTTTGTTGATAAGGTGGCTATTGAAAACCCTGAGGATTTTGTGGCTTTTGATTCCCTTGACCACCCTAGGAGAAATTTGGGTGGTTCCTCCAACCTACATTATAAGTATTACTGTATGGGTTATTTTGAGATTTAAAGTTATTGTTACCCATATAGTTGACTTGTTCCTCTTCGGTTATAGGATTCAAGGATTGATATTCCGTATGCACACCTCCTCCACTCACGTCACACCTCATTACTGGATGTACCTGCGTAGAACTAAGTAAACCATCAATCTTTTTATTGAGAAGTTCTACCTGATTTGACAGCATAGTAACTGAGTCGACGTTATAAACGCCGGATGTTTTCGTTGGCTTTGTCCTCATAACTTGCCACTGATAGTTATTCAGTGACATCTCCTCTATAAACTCATAGGCATCTTCCGGAGTTTTATTGTTGATGGTTCCACCAGCAGCCGCCTCAACCATTTGCCGAGTCGAGGGATTCAGACCATTGTGGAATGTTTGTACTTGAAGCCAAAGCGGTAACCCATCGTGAGGGCATCTTCTCAGTAAGTCCTTGTATCTCTCCCATGCATCGTAAAGGGTTTCTAAACCCATCTACACAAAAGAAGAGATATCATTGTGTAATTTAGCCGTTTTAGCTAGCGGAAAGATTTTAGTAAAAAAATTTCGGTCATTTGTTCCCAAGTAGTGATAGACCCTCGTGGTAACGAGTTCAACCACTGTTTAGCTTTTTTTCTCAGTGAAAAAGGAAATAACTGAAGACGAATGGCATCATCAGAAACGCCATTGATTTTAAATGTATCGCAAAATTCCAGAAAGTTTGCTAAGTGAGCGTTGGGATCTTCATCCTGCAAACCATCAAACTAAACAAACTGCTGTATCATTTGAATTGTGTTAGGTTTTAGTTCAAAAGTATTTGCAGCTACGGCCGGTCTAACTATGCTAGATTCAATTCCTATTAGAGAAGGTTTAGCATAATCATACATAGTACGTGGAGCGGGATTTTGATTAACCGCAATTGTAGGAGGTAGCTGATTGCCTTGGTTTTCAGTTATCTCTTCGATTGGGGGTTGAGTATCGTCTTCTTGCTCGTTCTCCGTGTATCTTAAGCTGCGCCTTATTTCTCTTTGATTTCTGCGAACTGTATGATCGATTTCTACGTCAAAAAGTAATAGTCCCGACGGGTTTCTTCTAGTCATAAACTATAAAAACCTTCCAAGAGAAAGAAAAAAATAAATTAATAAATAACAATTATGAAATAAAATTAAATTGTAAGAAAAATAAATGGCTAAAGTAATAAAAATTGAACGTTTTTAATATTTTAGTTCCCCGGCAACAGTGCCAAAAACTTGATCGCGTGATTTGTAACAAGTAATAAATATTTATAATGAAGATCAAATCTAGACTAACTATTATCACGATGAAAAGACAAGCGCACCTATTGGATAATAGTATAGTAATGGCAAGATCGGGATATCGTACCCAAGGGAACCAAAAGTACTAGTAATAACTATTTTTTTATTATCTAGCCTAAGAATAAAAGGGTTTGTTTTAATTAACTAATTATTTAAACTAAGAACGCACAGAGAAAAGAATTGGGGAATTGCTTTTGGGAAAATCGATTGACTTGAGACAATACCTAAGGAAAAATCCACCTAGACTTTACTTGTTATTCTGGCTCCGAATCGGATGATTTATTCATTCAACTTGTTCCGTAGAGATCCCTAAGTTATGTTATTATCCCTATTCAAGACTAATAACGTCTAATCCCTAGATTGAATAACCGAGACTTTTCTCTAATTAACACTCTAGGGTTGCATTAACTTGATCTATAGATCCCCTTATTAGGTTTCACCCTAATCCGACAAAATCTTGTCACCCTATTTCTAGGCGCGCAATCAACTCCGCTTAATTATGACAAAAGTACTCTTAGACAGGGTCTATTCCTCCTCTGAATAAGAGCATGTCTTGAATCAGTATCCTGAGATATCAAAACAAGAATTAAGAACACATAATTAAGAACAAGTTAAATATTTATCATACGATTCAGAAAATAATAACAAGATTCGGCTTAGGTTTCATTCCCCGTAGGTATTTAGGGGATTTAGTTCATAACTAAATAAGAAAACATCTCAGAAGAATAAAGAGTACAAAACATAAAGAAAACCAAAAACTCCTGAAGGGAAATTGAGAGATCTTCAGTCTTGATAATGAATCTGACTTCTGAGATGGATCAATCGGCTTCCTTGGGGTAATTCCTTACCCCCTATTCTCCATCTCCCCCTTTTTCTCCTCTTCTAGGGAGTATTTATAGGCTTTGGAATGCCTAGAAGCCCTCCAAAATGGCCTTTTCAGAATTGGACTTCACTTGAGCTTGGCAGGGACACGCCCGTGTGCCACGGCCCGGTGACGTGATTGCCAGGCCGTGTTCGATCCGTTAAATTGCACCCGGTCGTGTGGGTCAATAGCCAGGCCATGTGAATTGTGAAAGCCTTGGTCGACACCCTCGAAAGACACAGTCGTGTGAGCTACCCATGTGGCAAGGCTTAGGCCGTGTCATCTTCTCGATTTGGTCCATTTTGTCCCTTTTTGGCTCGTTTTTGGCTCCTTTCACTCTCCTATGCTCTCTTAAGTGTAAAACATGGAATTAAAGCATTAGGAGCATCTAATTCACCAATTCTAATGAGAAATCATCCATAAAATGCATTAAACATGGGGTAAAAATATGTATAATTTACAGTTTATCAGATCTCTACGGACCAAGTTAAATGAATAAATCGTCTGATTCGGAGCCAAAATAACAAGTAAAGTCTAGGTGGATTTTTCCTTAGGTATTGTCTTAATTCAATCGTTTTCCAAAAGTAATCCCCCAAATTCTACTTTCTGTGAATTCTTTTTTTAGATAATTAGTTAGTTAAAACAAAACCCCTTTATTCTTAGGCTAGATAATAAAAAGACAGTCATTACTAGTACTTTTAGTTCCTTTGGGTTCGACAATCTGGTCTTGCTAAAACTATACTATTGTTCGATAGGTACACTTGCCTAGATCGTGATAATAGTTAGTTTCAAGAACGATTCATTATAAGAACAATTGCCTACATCGTGATAATAGTTAGTTTCAAGAACGATTCATTAAAACTATTTAAAACCTGTCACACGAAAATCGCGATCAAGTTTTTGGCACCGTTGCCGGGGAATTAAGATATTAGGAACGCTCAATTTTTATTACTTTAGCCATTTATTTTTCTTTCAATTTAATTTAATTTAATTTTTTATTATTTATTATTTTACTTTTCTTTCTCTTGGCAGGTTTTTATAGTTTATGACTAGAAGAAACTCGTCAGGACCACTACTTTTTGACGAAGAAATTGATCACACAGTTTGCAAAAACCAAAGAGAAATAAGGCGAAGTTTAAGATACACAGAGAACGAGCAAGAGGATGATCCTCAACCCCCAACCGAAGATATGGCTGAAAGCCAAGACAATCAGCTACCTTCTACAATTGCGGTTAATCAAAATCCTATTCCACGCACTATGTATGATTACGCTAAACCTTCTTTAACAGCAATTGAATCGAGCATAGTTAGACCTGATGTAGCTGCAAATACTTTTGAACTGAAACCTAACACAATTCAAATGATACAACAGTTTATTCAGTTTGATGGTTTCAGGATGAAGATCCCAATACTTACTTAGCAAACTTTTTGGAATTATGTGATACATTTAAAATCAATGACGTTTCTGATGATGCCATACGTCTTCGGTTGTTTCCCTTTTCATTGAGGAACAAAGTTAAATAGTTGTTGAACTCGTTACCACGAGGGTCAATTACTACTTTGGAACAAATGATCGAAAAATTTTTACTAAAATATTTTTCGCCAACTAAATCGGATAAATTACGTAATGATATCTCTTCGTTTGTGTAGATGGACTTAGAAACTCTTTACGATGCATGGGAGAGATACAAGGACTTACTGAGAAGGTGCCCTCACCATGGGTTACCGCTTTGGCTACAGGTTCAAACATTCCATAATGGCTTGAATCCTTCGACTCAACAAATGGTTGACGCAGCTACTAGGGGAACCATCAATAATAAAACACCTGAAAATGCTTATGAGTTTATTGAGGAGATGTCACTGAATAACTATCAGTGGCAAGCCATGAGGACTAAGCCAACTAAAACAACAGGCGTTTATAACGTCGATTCGGTTACTATGCTGTCAAACCAGGTAGAACTTCTAAATAAAAGGATTGATGGTTTACTTGGTTCTACTCAGGTACATCCAATAATGAGGTACGAAACAAATGGAAGAAGAGCATGCACAAAGTATCAACCCTTCAACCCTAGCATCGAGGAGGAACAAATTCAATATATGGGTAACAATAACTCTAGGTCTCAAAATAACCCATATAGTAACACTTATAATGCAGGTTGGAGGAACCATCCTAATTTCTCGTGGGGCGGTCAAGGAAATAAAGACCACAACATCCTCCAGGCTTCTAACAACCACCCTACCAACAAGAGAAGAAGCTGAAGCTTGAAGAGATGTTATCTAAATTTATCTCGATGTCAGAAACCCATTTTCAGAACACTAAGACAGCACTTAAAAATCAACAAATGTCAATCCAAGGCTCGAAACTTAGATAGACCAGCTTTCCAAACTAATATTCGAACGACCACAAGGTAGCTTGCCAAGTAATACTAAACCTAACCTAAGGGAACAGCTCAACGCGATTAATATTCAAGATGAAGAAGGAGTCGTTGAGCCTGAGCCAGAACCGAGACAAGAAACTGTGGTAAGCAGAGGTCAAGGTGAGGTAGGTCATAATAAAAACAAATTAGTGAATGTCGAATATAAACCTCGTGTGCCATACCCCAACGCGACAAGGAAAGACCGCTCAGATGAACAATTTGGTAAATTCCTTAAACTCTTAAAAAGATTACATATTAACTTACCGTTTATTGAAGCTCTATCGTAGATGCCAAATGCAATGAAATTTTTAAAAGAGCTTTTAGCAAATAAGCGAAAGTTGGACGAGGCTTCGCATGTAAAGTACCCAACAAACTATTCTCCAGAATAAGCGCAAATAAGCGGAAGTTTGCTCAGCTATTCTCCAGAATAAACTACCCAACAAACTAAAAGATTCAGGGAGTTTTACGATTCCTTGCTTAATTGGTAGTTTAGATGTTAATAATGTATTAGCTGATTTAGGGGCCAGTATTGACGTTATACCCTACAAAATGTTGAAACAATTAGGTCTTGGGAAACCCAAACAGACTAGGATGAGCATTCAATTAGCAGATAAAACTATAAGATTCCTTAGGGGCATTATTGAAGATGTGCTAGTTAAAGTCAATAAATTTATATTTCCCGTTGACTTCATTGTTCTAGACATAGAGAAGGATAGCAACACTCCTCTGATTTTGGGACGTCCCTTATTAGCAACTGCTAAAATGATTATTGATGTTGGTACAGGTGAGCTCACACTCCGTGTGGGAGACGAAATAATCACCCTTCAAGCTCGCAATTATAGCACCACATCGGAAATTGAAGGTGATCGTCTAAACCATTCTACTAAAACTGACGATATGGTACAACCTACTTTGCAGGAAATGAGCCTGAAGGAAGCACATGAGTCATTCTCAAGCAGTAGCAGAGGACCTATTCATGAAGATCGAAGGCTACAAATTGAGAAGCTAGATGAATGGCAGATGCATAAACCGAGGACACACGATAAACCAAAACTACACCAGAACGAGCTTAATACCTTCCCAAATCAACTTAAGGTTGGATATAAAGTATTATTACATGCCGCAGATCCTCACATTGTCACTACCAAACCGAATGAAGAAATCTCTCTTACGGTAATTAGCATTTTCCCATTTGATACAGTCGAAGTAAGTCATCCTAAGTTCGACACTTTTAAGGTAAACAACACCTGTCTGAAACCTTATTTTGATGAGAATGATACCAGAAATGAGGAGTATAAACTCCTCGAACCACCATGACCATTCAATGGAGAGGTAAGTCGAGCTTAGACTATAAATAAGCGCTTCTCGGGAGGCAACCCGAGCACTAACAATATTAATTCCTTTAAGTTTTAGTATTTAACACCTAACTTACTAACAGAGATCTTGAATACAGATTTTTCCACACAGACACGGCCAAGCACACGGGCGTGCTTAGGGCCGTGTGAAAACAGGGCAAAGATTTCCCGAACACGGGCTACGATAAATCGCCACGACCGTGCGACATGGCTGTGGGCGAAACTGCCAAAACAATACGGGCGTTCGACACACCCGTGTCTAGAACCCGTGGCCAAACCTGTCAAATCAACACGGGCATTCGACACGCCCGTGCCAAGCAACCGTGGTCAAACTTGTTAAACTAAACGGGCGTGGGCCTACATACACAGGCGTGGGACAAGTGAACGAAGCCAGGCACGATCGTGCGGCACGGCCGTGTGCACCCATACTCCCATGGAACACGAGCATGTACTAAAAGTCAGAAGCGCCCAAATTCAAAATTTGCGAATCACACCGGCTAAAATTGGGGAACACGGGAGTGTTCCCTGGCCGTATGCCACAAAATCTATAAATAGACTGCACTATTCATTGTCTTCTTCACCCAAAAACCTTAACCCTAACCGCTGTAAGTCCACACGTCCTTCCTGCCACGCCCGTGCGGCGCCTCCAGGTTCATTTTTGACGTTCATTCTCCCCTTTCTAGCGTTTGTTTACTCTTTTCCCTTTAATTGCACTCATTTTTCATGTTAAGTTATCATAGTACTATGCATTTTTTTTCTTTTCATCTCTTTATCACTCACATTTCATATCTAGGATAGTTATTATCTTTTCATGTTCAAATTCTTACGCATTACATGATTTCTCTACTCCATTTGATTAGTTTGAAGTGAATAGTCATAGTTAGGATAGTTGAAATATTCATGCCTCTTATGTTGACATTTCTGTTCATTCATATAGTATGCTGCATTTCATTCTTTTCCATTTTCACTTATATTACCATACTAATGCCACAAAAGTATGTCATTGAACTTATTATTTTAGTTACACTTAGTAGTTGTGGCAGAACATATTTATGGATTTTCCCTCCTCGAATTTAGTCGCATTTTACCATGTTTACTCATCAAGACGAATTGATGTTTCCAATTGCAGGTACCATGTCATCTTCACGTGGTAGAAAGGCCACTGTCCCTACTTTAAAGAAAACGAAGGGAGCGTCATCTTCCTCGGGTCCTACCGTAGAAATTCACCACCCTTTCCTGCAATTTCCCATCGGGCCCCAAGAAGAACTTTTCCAAATACTCTGAGTCAGACCTTTAATTACGGGCCCTGCATCGACTGAGCTGTAGTAAGACAAGTTCAGTTGGCTGATGCGATTCGGGCCCTCCTGACCACCGACCCGTGAGAGTTTTCTTTGGGATCATCAAGCCAACATGTCTAGAGCTCACAATGGAAATATGTTCAACATTTCATCTTCAAACTGTAATGACGAACTACGATGGTCCCGACATAGTGCAATTTCACCTAGGCAGATTAGTCCGCCAGCTCAGAGTCCCATAATTTGGTACGGCGCTGGGCCTATATACCGAAGAGTTCAATGAGAAGAATGGTTTAGATACTCTCAACTGCCATATCCATCGTTCTCCTTCACGGTGCTGAGACGCACTAGTACCAAGTGCAGCCACCTATAATCCTAGTCGCTCCAAGGCATAGGTTCTCCCTCCATCTCTGAGGTACCTTCACGCCATTTTGGCTCACACGATTACAAGAAGGCAAGAGAGCACTGGCGTCGTCAACACTCACGACGCCTACTTTCTATGGTGTATGCCACACGGGCACGTCATCGACCTTGCCTATTTCATTACCCTTGCCCTTCAACACTAGACAGAGCGGCATAGGAAGGGGGTCATCTCCATTAGCCCCTATGTTACTCGGTTGGCTCGATACTTCGGGCTCCTCAGCACCGCGGCCCAAGAATCATCCTTGACCCACATTGGCCAAATGTCTCCACAAGGCATCTTGACCATGCTAAGCATGAGGATGATCGAAAAGCGTCGAGAAACCTACCCACCTCAATATCGTCTCATCCAATCTACTGAGGAGGAAGTCTCCGAGGACATTACTGATATGTCCCCCCACAGCACGAGGACCTACCGTCTCAACCACTACCACCCTCTCGTCCAGTTCATACGGCGGCTTCATATGCTGACATTTCTGAGTGATCACTCGATTCGAGCAGTAGTGTTTTCAATGATTTGAAAACATTGATGCTACTCTACAGCAGATCTGTCAGCACCTCCAAATCTCATCGCCACCCCCACCTCCCGAACCATCTAGCGATGAAGATGTTTAAAAACATTTATTTATTATTTTATGTTTTTACTTTTATTTTATTTTAAGACTACTTTTTATTTTTCTTTCATCTTATTTTTATTAGGATTTATAAATTTTATTTCACTATTTTGAATTCCGGTAATTTCCTGCCGAGTAATCATTTTTCCTTATATATTTTCTAGAAGAGTTCCTGATGCTATCACAGTTATAAAAAGCTCCAAAGCTCATCATCACATAGGAACTCTAAACTCCACTGGGAAAGGTTCTCCATGACTGCCATGTCCTACTCAACCACGACCATAACCAATTTCAGATATAATATTCTTTTGGCACAGGACTTATGAACTAATGAACCTCTACCACTGCCGGAGTATCCACCTCCACCCTCACGCCAATTATTCTCCGACATTCCAGTTCAAGGAAATTCATTCTTCACTCAGGAAGTTTCACTTATCTCTCTATCTTATTTTGACATTCTTTTCTATATATCTATCTTTGTGCATTGAGGACAATGTACATCTTAAGTGTGGGGGTATCCATTTTATTATCAGAAAAATCCCTGAATGACTGCCTTGTTCTCTTGAAAAGCTCTCATATCGTATTTAGGATAAAATTTGATTGATTTACGATTTTAATTGATATATCTTGAATTAAAACATAGGAATTTATGCATTGATTGTTTAAACTTTAAGACATTAAGAGAATCAAGCATGATAAGTTAATTTTTAAGAATTTAAAATTTTAGGTTATTTCCCCAAAAGTTTAGGTATTACTTTGAGTTAGAATTCACAAGTTTTAAACATCAAAAAGCCATAATTTTTATGAGATTTTTGAGCCTTTTGAGCGTCTGTTAACTCTTTCATGCTCACTTTTATTCTTGCTTTGAGTACGTCAGTAATTGAAACTGTTATTCTAGAACTTGCTTGATTATGCATGTGAAGACCACACCATTTGATTTGATATATCAAAATGATTAAGGCACTTAGGATTAACCCACTCATGCCATGAAAAGCCTACCTCCACGATTAACCTCTAGTGAACCCCCTTGAGCCTAACAAGCCATCTCTTGTATTATCCTTAATATTAACCCTTAACCCATTATTGTTGAAATCCCCTAAATTAATCTTGATCCCTATTTTTGTCGAGATTTGAATTGAAATAGTTGCTCAGCTATGTCTTGTTCTTAATAGTTATTCTATGTTATTTAACTTGTTCTTGTAAAAAAATATGTGTATGTATACATATTAGTAGTTATCTTTTGAGCCAATGAAGTTAAATTTCATTTTCTGAGAAGAAGCTCTGTTGTACGAAAGTGATGATTAAATCTTTTTCTAGTTAAGTGATTTTTCAATTCAATCTCAATTCTAACCGTTTCTTTCAGCTTGTGACCACACCCCTTAACCAAAGCCACGTTACAACCCTCTAAAGACCTTTTGACTGATGTATCATCTAAATTTATAGTGGTGGAGATGTGATTTTCATGCAAGCCTATGGTAATGACTTTTCATTATTGACTATTGAGTACTTCATTTATTGTCCTTAAACACCTCGAGTGATTTGAGTGAATCTTTAGTGAGGATGTGAAACTCTGTGACATTTTGAATCAAAGGTAATTACTTAGACGATGGGAGACACCTATATTTTCATGATAAAGTGCTCAACTTGGAATGATTGAAACTTTGATGTTCTTTCAGTTGAATTTTAATTGTATGATTACTTATGGATTATTTTGAGATATTTTCGAGAGAAATTATAAGTTTAGAAGAATTTATTTTGATAAACCATAATTTATACATATTTTTACCCCATGCTTAACACATTTTATGGATGATTTTCCCTTAGAATTGGTGAATTCGATGCTCCTAATGCCTTAATTTCATGTTTTATACTTAGGAGAATATAGGAGAGCAAAAAGAACAAGAAAGGCCAAAAACGGAGAAAATGGGCCAAGGTACAAAATCAACACGGACTGGACTTCCTCACACGGGTAGACCACACGACCGTGTCAATTTGGTAGAATCGAAGCAAAACTCACACAGGCATGTCCCTGCTGAGCCCAAGTTGAGTCCAATTTGGAAAAGGCTAATTTCGAGGGTTCTTAAGCATTCCAAAGCCTATAAATACACCCTAGAGGAGGAAGGAAAAGGGAGGCACAGAAAGGGAGGAAGGAATTACTCGAAGAAAGCTGATTGTTCCATCTCAGAAGTCGGATCCATCATCAAGACTAAAGATCTCCCATCAATTTCCCTTCAAGAGTTTTGAGTTTTCTTTATGTTTTGTATTCGTTATTCTTCTGAGATATTTTCCTTTTTAGTTGTGAACTAAATCCCCTAAATACATAAGGGGAATAAAACCTAAGACGAATCGTGTTATTATTTTCTGAATTGTATGATAAATATTTAACTTGTTCTTAATTATATGTTCTTAATTCTTGTTTTGATATCCCAGGATACTGATTCAAGATAAGCTATTATTCAGAGGAGGAATAGACCCTGTCTAAGAGTACATTTGTCATAATTAAGCGGAGTTGATTGCGTGCCTAGAGATAGGGTGACAAGATTTTGTCGGATTAGGGTGAAAGCTAATAAGGGGGTCCATAGATCGAGTTAATGCAACCCTAATGTGTTAATTAGAGAAAACTATCAATTATTCAACTAGGGATTAGACGTTATTAGTCTTGAATAGGGATAATAACAAAACTTAGAGATCTCTACGGAACAAGTTAAATGAATAAATCATCCGATTCGGAGCTAGAATATCAAGTAAAGTCTAGGTGGATTTTTCCTTAGGTATTGTCTTAATTCAATCGTTTTCCAAAAGTAATCCCCCAAATTATACTTTTTATGAATTCTTAGTTTAGATAATTAGTTAGCTAAAACAAAACCCCTTTATTCTTAGGCTAAATAATAAAAAGACATTCACTACTAGTACTTTTAGTTTCTTTGGGGTCAACAATCCAGTCTTGCTAAAACTATACTACTATTCGATAGGTACACTAGCCTATATCGTGATAATAGTTAGTTTCAAGAACGATTCATTATAAGTATTTAAAACCTGTCACACAAAAATCGCGATCAATGGTCTGGTTTTGTATGAATGTTTTAATGTAAGTCTGGTAATGCCTCGAACCCTGTTCCAATATTGGATACAGGTAAGGGGTGTTACACTTGAAATGGCCAAATGCGCCATTTGGACCCTAATGATTGATTGAGTGTTGTAGTGTTAATGGCCCAAATTTGAGTGAAAACATTTCCACAAGCAGAGTATCACGATATCAGAGTACGAATATCACGACACCTTCAACAAACTTGAAATGAAGAGAATGAGAGCCACATACAGTGGTTTTGCGATACCCACCCTTGGGCATCGCAACATCCACCATCAAGACACCCCTAAGTAGATTGTCAGTGATCACACGATACCCCTATCGTACGAGGACAAAAAATGACATCAGGAGTAGTTTTTGTCCACTCGAAGCACCAATCAAAATCAGCTTTAAAAGCCAAAAATTGGCTGAAAAATGAGGAGGTTGTAGTTTAGGTTAAAAAGCTATGTGGATTAGGGTTTTTTTCTATTTTTTAATTTAGGTTTAGGGTAGTTTTCTTCTTCATAGTTTAGGGTTTTAATTCTCTATTTGTTTCTTTATTTTCCTTGTATTTTCTTAGTTAGTTTAGTTTTTATTGTATTTAGGTGTTATTTATTTAGTAACCCTTTAAACTTTCTTGTAGTTACATTTTAATCTCACTTTAATACTATTTAGCTTCCCTTAATTTCTGCTGTTAAAATCATTTTTTTAGCATTTTTGTTTATTGTTCTTGCAAGAAACTATCCAAGGTTTTGCAAGAAAGTTTGGATTTGTATTCACCTTTAGTTAAGTTTAAATTCATGCTTTCTTTGCTTGATTATTTTTTGCTTGTATGTTTATATATGAGTATGAGTAGCTAAATCTAAGGTAGTTGGTTGATGAAAATGTTGGGTAGTTGAATTTTGGGTTTAAGGACTAAATCGTAAAATATGGACTAAATTGAATAAACTTCAAAAATTCAAGCAGAACTTCTCTAAGAATATCCCAATCAACGTTTTCCAACATAGCAGAATAGTCATCTTCGATGTTTGGTAATTCAAACAGATCATTAATAACTTTTGGGGTGAGAGATACCTTTTTGCCTCGAATATAGATTTCTATTGTAGTGGATGAGGTTAAGTTTGCATAGAATTCTTTGACTAATTATGCTTTCGAAAATGGTCTCACATCACAAAATAAGTTTTATCTCAGCTCGTACACTGTCTTCTAAATAATTGTCAGCACTATAGTACAATCAATATTCGTCAAGCTAAACCCTTTGTCTAAGAGCATCATTTGATCCTTGAAGATGGATTCAAACCTCTCTCTTGCTTCTTCGGCATGGAATCGATTTTGGAAATCATTGGGTTAGCATGTAGAACTCTTTCTCTTATGAGACATTATGCAAACAATTGGTGTGCCAGATCGGGACTTGTGGAATATTGGTGAGATTTAATCAAAAGGGGTGTTCGACAATAATAGTGGCAATGATGGTGGTTGGGGATGGTAGTGATGCTAATAAGCCATAAAAGTAACATGTTTTTAATCCCATTCTTGATGTGTTTTTAGATGATTTATTATATAAATTAGTGAATTTGATGCTCCTAATATTTTAAATTCATGTTTCTATACTTAGGTGACCATAAAGGAGCGAAAGGAGTGAAAGGAGCGAAAAACGAGCCAAAATCGAGAAAAAAGAGCTATTTCCAGGATCCACACGGCCTGGGCATTTCCACACGCCCATGTGCCAATCCGTGTCGATTTCACACCCTGCTTCCCTGTTACGCGGAAAAGCCCAATTTTTAAGGTTTCTGAGCATTCTAAAGTCTATAAATACACACTAGAAGAGAACCTAAAGAGGATATATGGAGTAGAACGCAGAAATTACTTGAAGAATGCCAACGGATTGAACTCGGAAGCAGGATCTCCTTCAAGACTTAAGATCTCCCTTCAATTTCTCTCGAAGTTTTTGGGTTTCTTTATGTTTTGTTATTTTCCTATTTTTGAGATGTTTTTCCCCAAAATTATGAACTAAATTCCCTAGATACCTAGGGAAGATGAAACCTATGATGAATTTTATTATTTAATTTTCTGAATTTCATGATAAATACTTATTCTTGTTCTTAATTATGTGTTACTAATTCTTGCATTAATATTTTTAGGATATTAATTCAAGTTTGATATGCTTATTCAGTGGAGCAAAAGTCCCTGTTTAAGAGTAGATCTAGTATAATTAAGCGGAGTTGATTGCAATCCTAGAAATAGGACGACATAAATCTGCCGGATTAGAGTCAAATCTAATAAGGGAATCCATAAATCGAGTTAATGCGACAATAGGGGTTTTAATTAGAAAGAGATTTCAATTAATCAACCTAGAGTCAGTTGTTCTTATTCTCGAAAGAGATATTAACATAATTTAGGAATTTTTACGGATCAAGACAAGTGAATAAATCGTTTGATTCAGAGTCAGAATAATAAATGAAATCTAGCTGGATTCTTCCTTGGGTATTGTCTTTATCATTGGTTTATTCGATTATTTCCTTCACTCTCTGTCGTGTTCATTAGTTAATTAGTTTAGTTAATTTTAGATTAAAAAAAATCTCTTTTATTTAAGGTTAAATAATAGAAAGATAGTTAATACTAATACTTTTAGTCCTTGTGGATACGATATTCTGGACTCACCATAGCTATACTACCATTCGATAGGTGCGCTTACCTTTGTCGTGATCGTAGTCTAGTTTAGTGAATCATAAAATAATCATCAAGTTTTTGGCATCGTTGTCAGGGACTAAAATATTAGGAATACTAGATTTTTATTACTTTAGCCATTTTTATTTTTATTTTTATTTTATTTTTTGTTTTACTTTTAATTTACTAACTTTTCTTTTATTTGCTTCTGGGAAGTTCCTTTAGTTTATAACTAGAAGAAACCCGTCAGGACCTCTAGTATTCGACAGTGAGATCAAAAGTACAGCTCACAGAAACCATAGTGAAGCGAGACAAAGTCAACAAAGTACAATAGAAGAGCAAGATGAAATTATTATTAATACTGATGAGATGGCAGAAAATCATAATAATTAGTTACCTCCTGTGGTTGCTGTAAATCCTGTAAATCTGAATCCTGCTCCTCGTACTATGTACGATTATGCCAAGCCCAATTTAACTAGGGCTGAATCGAGTATTGTTAGACCTGCTATTGCTACAAATAATTTTGAAGACCTCAGAATAATCCCTATAGTAACACTTATAATGCAAGTTGGAGGAACCATCCCAACTTCTCTTGGGGTAGTCAAGGAAATCAGAGACCGCAACCCCCTCCAGGCTTTCAACCACCTTACCAGCAGGAAAAGAATCCAAACCTTGAGGAGATGTTGACGAAGTTTATTTCAGTCTCAAAAACTTGCTTCCAAAACACCGAAACAGCACTTAAAAATCAACAAGCGTCGATTCAAGGGCTCGAGAATCAAATAGGCCAACTGGCTAAGTTGATTTCAGAAAGACCACAAGGTAGCTTGCCAAGTAATATCGGAACTAACCCAAGAGAACAACTTCATGCAATCACTGTGAGAGATGAAGAAGGGTTAGTAGAACATGAACCAAAACCGAGGCAAGAAATTGTGGTAAGTAAAGATAAGGTTGAGGTTAGCCACAGTGAACAGAAATCGATAAGCAAAGAATATAAACCTCATGTGCCATACCCCAACGCGACGAAGAAAGACCATACCAATGATCAATTTGGTAAATTTCTTAAACTCTTGAAAAGGTCACATATTAACTTACTGTTTATTGAAGCTCTTCCGCAGATGCCCAACTCAGTTAAATTTTTAAAGGAGCTTTTAGCAAACAAACGAAAGTTAGATGATACGTCGCACGTAGAGCTAAATGCAGTTTGCTCAGCCATTTTATAGAATAAACTACCTAACAAGTTGAAAGATCCAAGGAGTTTTACTATTCCTTATTTAATTGGTAGTTTAAGTGTTAACAGTGCTTTGGCTGACTTAGGGGCTAATATTAATGTCATGCCCTACAAAATGTTTAAGCAACTAGTTCTTGGGAAACCCAAACAAACTAGGATGAACATTCAATTGGCAGATAGAACAATTAGATTTCCTAGGGATATTGTTGAAAACGTACTGGTCAAAATTGATAAATTTATTTTCCCATTGTTGTTCTAGACATGGATGAGGATAGTGACGTACCGTTGATTTTAGGACGACCCTTTTTAGCAACTGCTAGAACTATCATAGATGTTGGTACAGGTGAGTTAATACTTCGTATAGGTGATGACACAACTAAACTCCAAGCTCATGATTCTGTTAGGATATCTAGTGATCGAGATGATATTACAAGTTCTGTTAATGTTAATAACCTTGTGGCTCAACATTCTTTGAAGGAAACACCTCAGAAAAACGTGACAGAGCTGCAGTCCAGTCTACATGAAAAAAACAGAACAAATCATGAAGAAAGAAGATTACAAATCGATGAACTAGATGAATGGTGGACACACATCAAGGAGAAACCTAGAATACACGATGAACCAAAATGACTTCATGACGAGCTTAAGGATGGGACGAACCAATTTAATATTGGCGATCAGGTATTGTTGGATAAAATGGACCCCCGAATCACCACTTTATAGCTTAATGCAAAAGGAGCAACTCCTTTTACGATACTGAATATTTTCCCTTACGGTGCAGTCGAGGTAAATCATTCTAAATTTGACACTTTTAAAGTAAATATTACTCGACTAAAACCTTATGTTGATAATAGATTTGACTGTGAGAAAGAGGAGTTTCGGCTCCTTAAACCACCATAACCGTGCGAATACGAGGTAAGTCGAGCTTAGACTTTAAATAAGCACTTCTCGGGAGGCAACCCGAGTGTTAACATTGCTAATTTTCTTAACATTATTTCATGATTTTTTTAAATTAATTAATTTTCAAAATCTAAAAAAAATAGTATGTTTTTGACCCACACGGGTGTGTGGAACACACGGCCTAGCCACACGGGCATGTGGGATCTCACATGGACGTGGGAAAAGCAAAGAAAAACACACACAGCCTGGGGACCTAGCCTTGTGACCCACACGGCCTGGACACACAGGCGTGTCCTAGGCCGTGTGAAACCTGGATCTAATTTTTTTCAAAGTCAGAGAGTTACACGGCCTGGCCACACGAGTGTGTAGAACACACGGCCTAGCCACACGGGCGTGGGATAAGCGAAGGAAATCACACACAGACTGGCGACATGGCCATGTGACCCACACGGCCTGGACACACGGGCAAGTCCATGGCCATGTTAAAACTGGGTTAATCACCCCAATTTTATTTTATTTTATTTTATTTATTATTAATTGTTATATTATTCATTTTTATTTTACTAATTAATTAATTATTCTTATACTTATATTTTAATTTTTTAATTTTAATTTTTTATATACTTTTATTATTTTTATTTTGTTATTTCTATTTTTTTTCTTTTTTTCGTATTTTTTACTATTATCATTACAATTACCTTTAAGTTTATTGATATCATTGAGTTTATTATTATTATTTATTTTTTTATCTTTTTTTAGTTTAGTTTTAGTTGTTTTATTTTTTATTTTTTTTATTCTTCAACTTATTTTCATTATTATCTTTTGAAATATTTATGGTTGTTTCTAATAAAGTTATAACCCCTTAATCTTCTTTATTATTTGTGTTTATTTTCTTGTTAGTTTGCTCGGAATCATGAGTTATATTTAGATTTGACTGCAATTCCGCTTTTCACTATTCTGAAGATTTCATCCAATATTCAGGGCAGTTTCAGTTTTCTCCCTCTTATGATATTCTGTTTATACTTTGATTATATATGTTTGTACATTGAGGACAATGTACATCCTAAATGTGGGGAGGTTATCTATAGAATTATTAGAAAACCCCTGAATTCTATCTTGTGTTTAAGTAATTTTCTCACATTACTATTAGAATGAATTCTTATTGATTTATGATTATTATTGATGTGTTTTAGATTAAATTCATAGGTAATTGTGCATTGATTGTTTAAACTTTAAGACACTAGAGAATCAAGCATGATAAGTCTATTTTCAAAATTAAAAATTTTAGGTTGTTTCCCTAAATTGAAGTATTACCTTGAAGTTTGAGATTTGCAATATTAACATCAAAAACCATAATTTTTGTGAGATTTTGAGCCTTTAAAGCATACACTTTTCTTGCTCACTCTATTATTGGTTATGAGTATGCCAATACTGATTGGTTATTCTAGAATTTGCTTCGATTATACATGTCGAGACCACACTTTTGATTTGATATACGGAGATGATGAAGGCACCTAGGTCTTAACCCATTTATCCCATAAGCCTACCTTCATAATTAACCCTTAGTGAACCCCCTTTAAGCCTAACAAACCGTTTCTTGATTTACCCATTAATATTAACCCATAATTTTTTTTTGATTCATTGATAATTGTTTCCCTTTTTTTATTGACTCCCTTTTTGTCGAAATTTGATTTGGTTAGTTGCTTAACTATGTTCTTTTATTTTAGTCGTTAAATTTTCTCTTATTATCTATTGTTCTCAAAAAATGAAAAAAAAAATGAAAAAATATATTTATGTTGATTATTACTAGTTCTATATTTTTGAGCTTAAGTAGTTGATTTCATTTTTGAGAAGAAGCTCATGTTATTCTTTAATAATTTCGATTGATGTAATTATTCAGTACTAGTTTATTTTTCTAGTTAGGTAATTTATCAATTCAATCTCAATTCTAACCTTCTTTTTCAGCCTTTATCCACACCTTTAACCTAAGCCTCGTTACAACCCTTTAAAGACCTTTTGATTTGTGTATCATATCATTTTATAGTGGTGGAGATTTGATTTTCATGCAAGCGTATGGTAATGACTTTTCTTAATTGACTTTTGAGTGCTTAGTTTTTGAAAGTTAAACACTTTGAGTGATTTGAGTGAATCTTTAGTGAGGATGTAAAATCTTGTCGATTTTGAATTAAAGGTAATTACTTAGATAAGGGGAGATACCTATGTTTTCATGTATTAAAAAAATGTGTGACTTGGATTGTTTGAATCTTTAGGTCTCTTTTTGTTGAATTATCAATGTGTGATTATTTGTGAATTATGACAAAACATTGTTGATGAGAATTACATGTTGAGAAAGATTAATTTTAATTGTGAGTTAAGGGTTTTGCTTGAGGACAAGCAAATGCTTAAGTGTGAGGATATTTGATAAGCCATAAAAGTAACATGTTTTTAATCCCATTCTTGATGTGTTTTTGGATGATTTATTATATGAATTAGTGAATTTGATGCTCCTAATCTTTTAAATTCATGTTTCTATACTTAGGTAAGCATAGGGGAGCGAAAGGAGCAAAAAATGAGCCAAAATCAAGCAAAAAGTGTTGTTTCCAAGATCCACACGGCCTGGGCATTTCCACATGGGCTGGCCACACGCCTATGTGAGCCACACGAGATGGCCACACGCCCATGTGCCAGTCCATGTTGATTTCGCACCCGACTTCCTTATTACGCGAAAAAACCCAATTTTTAAGGTTTCTGAGCATTCTAAAGTCTATAAATACACACTAAAAGAGGACCTAAAGAAGACACATAGAGTAGAAAGTAGAAATTACTCGAAGAACGCCAACGGATTCAACTCAGAAATAAGATCTCCTTTAAGACTGAAGATCTCCCTTCAATTTCTCTCGAAGTTTTGGGGTTTCTTTATGTTTTGTTGTTTTCCTATTTTTGAGATGTTTTTCCCCAAAATTATAAACTAAATTCCCTAGATACCTAGGGAAGATGAAACCTATAAGGGATCTTATTATTTAATTTTCTGAATTTCATGATAAATACTTATTCTTGTTCTTAATTATGTGTTATTAATTCTTGCCTTAATATTTTCAGGATATTAATTCAAGTTTGATGTGCTTATTCAGTGGAGCAAAAGTCCATGTTTAAGAGTAGATCTAGCATAATTAAGCAAAGTTGATTGCAATCCTAGAAATAGGACGATATAAATCTGCCAGATTAGAGTCAAATCTAATAAGAGAATCCATAAATCGAGTTAATGCTACAATAAGGGTTTTAATTAGAAAGAGGTTTCAATTAATCAACCTAGAGTCAGTTGTTCTTAGTCTCGAAAGAGATATTAACATAATTTAGGAATTTCTACGGATCAAGACAAGTGAATAAATTGTTTGATTCAGAGTCAGAATAATAAGTGAAGTATAGGTGGATTCTTCCTTGGGTATTGTCTTTATCATTGGTTTATTTGATTATTTCCTTCACTCTCTGTCATGTTCATTAGTTAATTAGTTTAGTTAATTTTAGATTAAAACAAATCCCTTTTATTTTAGGTTAAATAATAGAAAGATAGTTAATACTAGTACTTTTAGTCCTTGTGGATACGATATTCTGGACTCACCATAGTTATACTACCATTCGATAGGTGCGCTTGCCTTTTTCATGATCGTAGTCTAGTTTAGTGAATCATAAAACAATCATCAGATGATGGTGATAATAGTGGTACGGTGGCAAGGAGTGGCGGCTTTGTTTAGGGTGGATTTGACCGATGATAGACGAGGTAAGAGGGTTGGCAAGGTACAGCTAGGGTTTTGGTAGAGGAGTGGCATCGATTTGGTGGTGGAAGAGAGCAACGATGGTAGGTGTAGCAACAAGGGTGTACGACAGCGAGGTGGTGCAGTAGTAAAAAGGAGCGACAATGTTACATCCCAAAAATCGGGTTAGAAAAAATTGGGTTAGTGAATTGAGAGTTGCCATTCCTTGACTTTTAAGCTTATGTTTGCATATATATATATATCAAATATTGAGTAATTGGCCTAGTAGTAAAAAGCTAGTGAAATTGTCTTTGAAACCCAAGTTTAATTCATTTCCTTTGCATGCTTTTTTTTTCCAGCTTATTTTTGCTTCCTAAAACCTTGTTATCATTCAAGCCTCTTTAACCTAATATATATGCTAAGTTTCATCCTTCTTTTATTCATTTTCACTCTCTCATTATCGTCCTTTACTTTTTCCCTCACCTTTTTTTTTTCTTTCCATTTTTTTCATTCTTTTACCATTGTTGCTGAAACTCACTACATCTCTCTGCTTACTCTTTTAGCTTTTTTGTTGTGCCACTCATTGTTCTTCCATTTTTACAATTGTTGTCACTTTTTTCTTCATTATTTTTCCCAATTTTAGTCACCTCTTTGCTGTCATTTTCCAGCCTTTTCTATTATTTTCTTCAACCATTTTGCTGCTGCCATTTTCTTCTCTTTGCTGCCCATTGTAGCCTCTTCCTCTCTCTTTTTGTTGCTGTTAATTTTTGTCATTGTCACACCGTTTTTTTTTGTTTTCTTCCCTTTTTTTCTATTACAATCAGCTTTTAATCTTATCATTTAAGTATGCATTTGATCTCGTCTAGTTTGCCATCTCGAATTTAGAAATTGAAAGAGCATACGTGCTGATTTTTTTCAAGATCTAGTGTTGTATCTACCATTGATATTTCTCTATTTTGGCTGAATGTCTCTAAGGCCATAGTCGATTTTTCTTTTGCTGGTTTTTGATGTTATTGTGTCATAAGGAAAAATCTAAACACCCCGAATCAACAGTGACAACGGAATTAGTTCCTCGAGCATTTCTTTTGTCCTAGGTTTGAAGTCATTCATGTAACTTACTTCAAGGAAAGTAGCATGTGCAAAACTCTTTCAAATTATAAAACAAACCACACTTTGTTTCCTTCGGATATCCTACAAACATGCGCAATTCTGTCCGTGAGTCCAACTTCATCACATCCTTATCCAATACGTGGGTTGGGCATCAATAGTGTGTTTGAAAATAATATACAATAAATAACAAATTACATGGTTTGAAATTAATTAATAATGTAAATATTATGTTAAAATAAAGCTTTAGGTTAGTAGTAGATTTAATGTTTTATTGCTATAAATAGCATATGGTCAAATCGAATCACATGTAATTTTTTATTAGTTTTTTAGAAATAAAAAGACCAAAATTATAACTTATTTTAATTACAGAAAGATATTTTTGAAAGTTCCCTAACCGAGTTAGTGTCCAGTTGGCTTGTGACATCAACACAGTCAAGAGCTTAAATAATAATATAGATTTATACAATTGATAGAGGTAATAAAATATGTATATTAAAATAAAACGGTATAAAATATTAAAATAAAATTTTGATTGAATAGTAAATTTGAAGTTTTACTATTGCAATTACCATGGGTTCAAATCTTACCATATACATTTCTTTTTTACTTTTTAAATAAAAAGATTAATATACCCTCAAATAATATAACATTTTTTTAATTACATAAGGACATTTTCATAATTTCCTTTACCGAGTTGATAGTCAATTAACTCGTGACACTAACTTAATTAAGAGCTTAAATAATAGTATATTAAAATTATTTAGTTGGATAAACAATATGATTTTCAACATAAAAATTAATAGTTTAGAGATTAAAATCTTATCAATCACAAACAAAATTTTGAAAGAACAGTATGATTAAAATGATTCTACTCTAAATTTTGATATTTGACTCATTCGTCAAAAGTGTTCATCCTCAAATTCATGTTAAAGCCGAACGCTTGTAATAGAAGAGACCAACCGTTGTCAGTTAAGCTTGTTTTTGGCCTTTGTTTGTTGTTTCTTAGTTGCTGCCATTCATGCCATATGAACCAATTAACAAAGCTAGTCCTTGAAGTTAAATCATTTTTTCTTCTTTTGCAAGACATTTTCTAAAAAAAAAAACAATAACACAAGGCTTGATCTTTATTAATTTATAACATACACCAACAGAATAAAAAAAAAACCACAACCTAGTGGTAAAATTAAATTTAAATAAAACTTCAACATATTTAAATCAATCCTTACTTTTTCAATACAAAAATTTTAATCCAATCATTTCAACGAAAACAGCTTAATCAACATTTTAAATATACGTTAGAATTTAAGTTCACGCTAGTGAAACTAAATAAATCCGTTCATTTTGAAATTTCGATGAATTTAATTTTTGGTTAAATAAGCTTATGGCAATTTTAATCTATAAAAGATTGATCAATGGACAAAGAGAAAACACACTTGGGACTGTTAATGTGACGAATACAAATTTAAATGAAAACGTGAGGTAATAAGACTACAATCCAACTTTTCTAGTTCAGCAAACATGATAGAACAGCATTTCTTACATGGATCTTCTCTTAACTGTTTTTAAGACAATCTAACCAATTCCATATGACTGGTTGAATTACCCACCCGACATGTCGTTAAGAAATCAGTTGTTAGACTCAACCAAAATCTCTTTATTTTAATAATAATTCCCACCTAACAAGAGTGGACTTATTTACTTGTTTATGTTCTTTTCAGTCTGTCTTTTCTTTGAAAAATACATTCAAATCTTTTACATTTTAAGTCTACAGTTAACCTAAACTAAGTTCCTTTCAACAGACTTTGCTTCATCTCTCACGTCTCGACTATATCTTCCATTTACATTTTCATGGGGCTGACGTTGAATGACTTTGATAAATTATGAAAATTGTATTTAAGTAGGTTAGCCATTTCACGGAATTTATTATAATAATATGATGGAATTGAGTTCATCGAAATTGTTGAGTCAAGATTTGGTGTTGCATTCATTACTATTTATTTCTAAAATTTGTTATATTCGATGTCGGCAATTTAATTAATTATGATGATATTTTTGAGATATGGAAGTTTAATTTTGGAAATTAATATGTTGCATTGTGATCATCGGATTGAATAATTATAATTTTTTTTTTTATTATGGAGAATCGTTCGAGATTGTTTGAGATTGTATTATGAATTATTAAAAAAATTGAATCCCTATTAATTCACGTTTTATTGAATTTTATTAGCATATTATATATTTTTGCTATTTTGTAACTGTTGTTTTATAAAGGTTGCTTTATATTCAATCATTGTGTAGGATTTTTATCAGAGTATAGTGAGAGCAATTTGCTTGTTCATTAAGGAATTTATTGTATATGTGTAATTGAAGAGTAAACCTCTAATGTTTACAATTAAGGAGAGAATTTAGAGGTGGGTATTTGTCTTTAGGTACAATGGTGTGATTTTTATATTTGGGCAGTAATAGAGTATGATTCACTTGTTATATTTTAAATTAAAGATAGTAAAATTACTCATTGAGTTAGGTTCCGTAGATGTAGAAAAACCAAATTACATAAACAAACATTAATGTCCTCAATGTCAACTCACTGTGGCTACTATAATAAAACACTTCCATTCAACTTACTCTTTTTGAGCAAATAATAATTTTAGGTTCCAACATAAATGAACTCAATTTGAAATTCAAGGTTTAAAGTGTAATTTAATTTTCTGTTTTAACTCTGAACTTAGTTCAAGATAAAAGTTAAACTACTCAAACTAGCTCGATTAGGCTGTACTAAACTTGTTTACTTGGTAAAAATTAAGTTTTACTTCAAACTTTGACCAACCCTAAAATCATAGTATCCTAATATATACTTGACTTGAATAACTCAAGAAACTAAAGATCTTTTGTACCTTTAATATATATATACAAATATATATTAAAAAATCTCAATTTAGATTCAAATTATTGAAAACTTGAATTATTTTAGAGTTAAAAATGCAAATCAAAAGGGCAATAGTTAATTTAGTTCTAAAAAAATAGTGTTGACTTGGTTAATTTATCTTCAATCTAATTACTTTGAAGTATAAATCAAGACAACTACATGTAGTATGATTAATTTTCAAAGGAAAAGTTTATCATCTAACTGATTTAAAAAAAAATAGAAGAATTAAAAGGAATTATAAGAAAATTTGTTGCTCTAGAAAGAGAAAAAAGAAAAAGAAAATTCTTGTGAAGCAAGCATTGAAGACATAATTCAGTATTAATGGGCTAGTGGGTGCAACAACTCTGTTGCAGGTTTGAACTAAGTGAAAAAATCACCATTTTAGCCCAATCAAAACCTAATCTGACAACCTCTAAACAAGAACTCTTATCTTTCCTATAAAACCCCTTTTTCTCTAGCTCTGTCTCATATCACTTCTCAAGCAAAGCCTTTTGCTATCTAAGCTTTGATTAAATGGGGATTTTCAACAAGTTTTCCTTCATTCTCCTTGTCATTTTCCTTTCATTGTCTGCAAATGCAGAAGTTCAACGACATCGATTTGTTGTATGTCCTTTTACTTCTTTCTTTTAAGATATATATATATATTTCTGATAAATTGGTTTTCATTAGACATTTAAATAATAAACTTGATGTTGGTTGGTGAATGAAACAGATTCAAGCAACAAAAGTGAAGAGGCTGTGCAAGACTCACAACACCATCACTGTTAATGGCATGTTTCCTGGACCTACCTTGGAGATCAAGAATGGCGACACCCTTGAAGTTCAAGTTGTCAACAAAGCCCGATATAATGTCACCATCCATTGGTAATTTAATAACTGCAAATTCATTCATGCACGCATGCATGCGTGCATGCATGCCATGCACGCATGTCATCAGCTTAATTTCATTCATTTCTAGTTGTCATTTGCACGTTTGAATTACCCTAATCACTTTGATATACAGGCATGGTGTGCGGCAAATGAGAACCGGATGGGCAGATGGACCGGAATTTGTGACTCAGTGTCCGATTAGACCGGGAGGAAGTTACACTTACAGGTTTACAGTTCAAGGACAAGAAGGAACATTGTGGTGGCATGCTCACAGTTCATGGCTAAGAGCCACTGTTTATGGAGCTCTCATCATCCGTCCCAGAGAAGGCAAATCCTACCCTTTCCCTAAGCCGAAACGAGAAACACCGATTCTTCTCGGTAAAGAATCCTTTTCGTTTACGAGTACAAATGATTAAGATGATCAAAATGAAATGTTATGTTGATGAATATGATTATGATTAGGTGAATGGTGGGATACAAATCCCATTGATGTGGTGAGGGAAGCAACAAGAACAGGGGCAGCTCCAAATGTCTCTGATGCATATACCATCAATGCTCAACCTGGTGATCTCTACAAATGCTCCTCCAAAGGTAATTTGCTCCGAACCAATTGAATTCGTACCGCACATTTGGGTGACAAAGCCGATGTTATTAACTAATGTTTTCTTTTTTGCAGAGACTACAATAGTTCCCATCGACTCCGGGGAGACGAATCTCCTCAGAGTGATCAATGCCGCCTTGAACCAGCCGCTTTTCTTCAAAGTAGCCAACCATAAGCTCACTGTTGTTGGAGCTGATGCTTCCTATACCAAACCCTTCACCACTTCCGTCCTCATGTTAGGCCCCGGCCAAACCACTGATGTTCTTATCCGAGGTGATCAGCCACCATCTCGATATTACATGGCAGCTCGAGCCTACCAAAGCGCACAAAACGCACCATTTGACAACACGACCACCACAGCCATTCTCGAATACAAGTCTGCCTCTTGCGCTGCCAAAAAATGCAATGCACCCACTCCAATCATGCCTTCTTTACCAGCCTACAATGACACCAACACTGTCACGGCCTTCAGCCAAAGCTTTAGAAGTCGAGAAAAGGCCGAAGTCCCAACCGATATAGATGAAAGCCTGTTCTTCACAATCGGCCTCGGGCTCAACAACTGCCCACCCAATTTCCGAAAACGTCGTTGCCAAGGACCCAACGGTACACGTTTCACAGCGAGCATGAACAATGTCTCGTTCGTGCTCCCACGGAACTTCTCTCTGTTGCAAGCTCACCAACAAGGAATTCCAGGCGTTTTCACCACAGATTTCCCAGCAAACCCTCCATTGAAATTTGACTACACCGGAAACGTAAGCCGGTCGCTCTTTCAACCTGTTCCGGGAACCAAGTTGTACAAATTGAAGTATGGTTCAAGGGTACAAATTGTGCTCCAAGACACAAGCATAGTGACCCCTGAGAATCATCCAATTCATCTTCATGGATACGATTTCTATATCATTGCACAAGGTTTCGGGAACTTCGATCCTAAAAAGGATTCTTCTAAATTCAACCTTGTTGATCCACCTATGAGGAACACTGTTGGAGTGCCTGTGAATGGATGGGCAGTCATTAGATTCGTCGCTGATAATCCAGGTAAACACTCTTCTTCATCATTTCAATTACTACTACTTTTTCGTTTATGAAATAACCATTCATTTTGATTTTTGTTAATAGGGGTGTGGATAATGCACTGTCACCTGGATGTTCATATCAATTGGGGTTTGGCAATGGCTTTCCTTGTCGAAAATGGAGTTGGTAAATTGCAGACCATCCAACCGCCGCCGCCAGATTTGCCCATATGTTAAGAGAGTTCATCAGTTATCAGGCCGTAGTCAATGAAATTCATAAGCCCAATAACAAGGGTGATTCCATTACCATATATATATATATTTTTTTGTTATTAGTATTTTTCTTAATCATTTTCATAGTACTGTAGCATACCAATTCTTCCCTGCATTTGGGAAACTATTTTAATCCTCTGTTTCATTGGATAGCTTTGTTCTATTCCTTTTATTACAGAGAAACTTCTAATGATAAATTTCGAATCTTTAATTCTTATTGTACTTGTTTTTTCGATAGTGTTTACTAAGTCAATAATCTGAACTGTTACCAAAATATAATTATTTTTTAAACAAAGTACGGACTTCTTTTATTGAAGCAATACAATAATTTTGTATGAATGGGAATAAAAAATAAAAAACAGTTAAATAAAATATAAACCTTAGGAGTTAAAAAAAAAACATAAAATGAAAAGTATAGATTCCAATTGCAATTGAACTTTCTTCAAACTAAAAATCATAATATCAAAAAATTGTAAAGCTCCCAAATTCACTGTTGTCTACATTTGTTGTTAGTTGCAAACGGTGACAGAAGCATCTGGCAGTAAACAAGCAAATGGCAAGCACCCTGACCGTTGAGACCTATTTCGATCCTCCATCTCCCGCCATGCACCATCACCCTCAAACTTGACCCATCCATCACACCACCTCCGTAGACACTTTTCGTCGTTCGTCTTCTACAAGAAGATAATGATCAAGATCCTCTTCACTGACTAGCATCCTGTCAAAAGGAAGATCCATGCGTATCCAACTGCTGTTTGAGTTGCCCCTCGTGCAAACTGACATTTTCACTTTCATACATATAAAGCTCTCTTGATATCATACGTTTTTGGTGACAAATGAATGATAAGAGATCCCGACTTCAGAAAGATCCACGACCATCTGTTCACCCCCAATCTGCCTTCATTTTGCTACAAAACGATAGCATCCAGTCCGTGTCCACTCCTCGATCCAGTAGCAACATCCTGGACGATTGGAAGTTCACCCAACCCACCATGGCACTTGACGGCAAGGCTTCTCCTATAACCCATCCCCTGTTGTCCGACGCTGCCTCTCGCCTACTTGCCCCTCACTCGATTTACTCCTCCCCTCGTCGAAATTGATATACTTCCCCACCCTCTATGGACAACTTTTCCAAAATCGCTACCATAACCACTCAACAAATCGCCAAACCACGACTTTACCCTCTTTTTCCCATACGCTTGGAAAACCAAAAAGTTAAACAGAAATCCAAACTACCATGCTATATAAGTAAACATAACCGTGCCATAAAAGCAGATAAAACCATCATGAAAAAACGTTTCTTCCATGAGCAAAAAGTTCATGAAAACCTAAAAACAAAAACGGAAAAAACCGATCCTTCATTTGAAAACGCGTAAAGAAACTATAAGCAAAAGACGGATAACTGTTTATAAACTATATAAATGTGTGTATAAAAAAAAGTTAATATTAGGGCATCTTAATTTTTGGATACAACAAAAAAAAAGATTTTATTACCAAAAAGATAGCTGAAAAAACCTGAAACTACACAAATAGGTGATCTTGGAAGTGAGAAAAATAAGATTCGAAATCGCTTCTCTTTAACAAAAAGATTATTCATTAATCATTGAGCAAATGTTTCAAATTAAGGAACCATCCAATTAAATATGCCATTTTATAATAATTAGAGTTGTCTCTAGTAATGATATTTACCTTAACAACATTCATTACATCTAATAACCGCACTATGAAAAGTTAACTTGCAGTTGCATGCAATTCCGCATCATTTGCAGTTTAATAAAACCCTAAATCTCAAAACACCCTAAAACAAGCAAAAAAAAGTCAAAAAGTTTTCTTTTTTTTCCCTGAGAATCAGTATCAATGGCTAAAAAGTCTAAAACCCAAGGTGATGAATGAAACAGAGTGACTGAACCAATCCCAAAAGAGAGAGATGAAAGCCAAAAGAAAAAAGTGGGGCTTTAACTTTTTGGTAATGAAGTAAATAGATTTCCATATAAACTCCATCCCTGCTGTTTTTTTATTTGTTCATCTTACACGTGCTTCTAACCTACCCTGAAAAAATATATATATAAATAAATAAAAAATCTCATTTTATTATCAGCAAAATCCAGCAGTTTTTGGTGGCCCTATATTCTGCAAAACTCAACTACCAATGATCATCAATCACCGCCGTTCATTCACAAACACACCTTCCCATCACTACCCTTTTCTTGTTTCTCTTATTTACTTAGCTTGCCATCCCTTGCCTGCAACAGCAGGGGCCACTTCTTAACTTTTGAGTCATGCAAATTGCAACATAAAGTCATCAACCCAAAACCCAAGATTCTCAGACATATTTTATTTATAGAACTCCTCGCCCCCACTGTCCTTGTCTATCTTTTCACCTTTTTTTTCTTCCCTTTTCTCTTCCTTTGTTTCAGTCACTCACTCAGTTCTTCACTTCATTCAGTGTTAATGGTTGTCTCTCTGGAATCTGATTTTGTTTAATACCCAGATTCAGTTTTCAGGTAAATGTTAAGTAAAGACTTCTTTTTCCCCTTTCATTTCTGGTTTTTTAGATTATAATCATATGGTTTTCTTTCATTGATCTTCATCTTTTTCAGCTATGTTATAATTTTATTTCTTTTGTTTTCTCTGCTGATCATTGCATGAAATGGGTGGTCATATTCTGTCAAATTATATCCTGTTTTTTTATGGTAAAGTCTGACTTTCTTTTGCATTTTTTTACCCTCCCCTTTCCTTGTCCGTGATAATTGTATAGGATTTTTTCTTTATTCAGAAATATATGATTAATCCTGCAATTTTTCAGGTAAAGTAGGATATTTACTGGATACTGTTAATAGTTTTACTGAATTTTTATGTCATTCTTAAACCTGGACACAGATGTTTGTTAGATTACATATTCAATTAATGTACTTTTACCCTTCTTTTCCATATAACCATGAATTTGATTTCCAGAACTTGAAAATTGCTGCTTTTTTTTCAAGCTTTGCAGATATATATGATTCTGATATATTCATTTTACTGCAGAACATATAACACAATGAGGAAAAGGCATTTATATCATTCCGAGCATCCGTTTGATGAATATCGTAAGCATTATTACCTCCTAACAATCTGCACTTTCGGTGTATTTATTTTGTCTGTTCGAATGGGAATCCGACTGCTTGTGTAGTTTCCTAGTAGTTTATCATGTAACTTGGATAACAGTAGTGTTATGTCTCTCCATTTCTTTGGTTTTGTATTACCCTACTGATTTCTCGTGTATCAGCTTTCGAGGTCTTCGTCCAAGACTCATGGCAAGCTGTGGAACTCATAAGAATAAAGAATGGATTCATGACTTTGCATCTGATAGATGGTCAATATCTGATTGAGAAGAAACCCTTCTCTGATTTACGTGTTAAGTCTCGGAAGGCAACTTTGCCCGATTGCACTTGCTTTTTGAGGCCTGGTATTGATATATGCATCCTTTCTCGCCCTCAGGAGACAGAAAGTCTCGATGAAGAGACTCCGGAGCCTGTAAGTTATGCTTTCTTAGACTGAGCAATCCAAGCATCCTAATTTGAAAATTTATTAATTCATTTAAATATTGCAGCTTTTGCTGATATCTGTCATTTGGAATTCCTACATGACTCGAATTCTGTTGTGAGTTTCGGGCATTGTTATGTCTGACACAGGTATATATTTGGGGAATCCTTGGAGGATCATATCCCCGTACCTATGTCCAGAGTACTTAAAGAAAAATGAAGAGTCGGACCAACATAACTCTATTCTCTATTTCTCATCCCTTGCCAAGCTCACTGGTATAATGTCGGACAACGAAGTAAATTAATTGCCCTTCACAAATTAACTATAAGAGGCTCACTGTGGGCAAAATTGAATGCTGATAGGTCGTGTGGTTATCCAAATATTTTAATTCTAATTTCTTGCTAAAAGAACTATCATTTAATGCTTTACTTAGCTTTTTTTGACATAGATGATTCCTATTGAAAGTTGTGATTTCGGCATTCAATTTTGATCTAACGGTTCTGTTTATGTTTAGGTGTGGGTTGATGCTAAAATAAGTTCCATTGAGAGGAAGCCTCATGACTCTGAATGCTCGTGCCAGTTTTACATAAACTTGTATGATAACCGTGCTCCTCTCGGTTCTGAGAAAGGAACTCTTAGCAAAGAGACTGAAGTAATAGGAATCAATGATATTTGTATCCTCCAAAAGCTTGAAAAGAATGCATGTGAGGATCAGCACTATAGGTGGAATTTCTCGGAGGACTGCTCGACATTGAAACGAACTAAGATATTTTTGGGGAAATTCTCATCTGATATATCATTGCTGCTTGTTACATCTGTTTTGAAGCAGATTGCATTCGATGTGAGATCGGTGCAGAACAAGATTGTCTATCAAATTCTGGATCAAAATGATGACACTCCCTTAAAATATAATAATTATTTCCATGCTGTAAATATCAAATCTGAGAATGGTATTTCGGTATCCAATGTGGTCCAATTTGACCCCCTTGGAAATAATGAAACTGATGCAGTTTATAGTGTTGATGAAACCAATCAATGGCCAGTTTATGATGCTATGAACTTGCGACGCTCTAAACGCAGGTTTGTACAACCTGAGCGTTTTGTTGGTTGTGATCATCCTGGAGGGACAGATACTAGCTGGCATCTTACAGCTGCTTGTAGAACTAGCAACTGGAGAGAAGAGGGAGAGGAACAAGAAGCCGATATGAACATGCCGCTATCACACTTGTTATGCATCAATGCAAGTCCAACGGAAGAGCTTACCCTGTCTGAAAAAAGAGATACCATGTCCAAAAGTAAGAATGTATCAAAGGAGGTAAAATCAGATGTGACGACTCCGAGGAAACCAAGTGTGGGAAATCCGAGCAGATCAGGTGTGAAATATCCCAGGAGACCAAGTGTGAAAAATCCAAGGAAAGATGAAAATACTCTTGCTATTGTTCCTGTGTCTTCGGAAACAGGTGATCCAGCCTTTGGAAACTGTCATATGCAGAGAACTCCAACGAATTTATCAGAAGAGATTGAACAACTCTCTTTGCATTATTATAATATGAAACGCTACACTGCGAACAAGAAGAAGAAAATTCCTGCTTTAGAGTATCTAGATTATGGAACTGGGTGGAAGGGAAGACCTCAACCAACGAAAGCACAGAGTAAAAGTTATAGGTCTTCTCAAACACGAATGGAAGATTTTGATGAACTGAAAACTTACAAAAAGACAACTCTGAGTGCAGGTGCATACAATAAACTTATAAATTCATATATGAAGAACATCGATTCTACATCGGTAAAAGATGAGTCACACATCATTGACCGGTGGAATCAGTTTAAGGAAGCAACGTCCACAGAAATGAATAGGAAAACAGAACCAGAAGAACCACCAGTTGAGGAGGAGGAAGAAATGTCTGAAACTGAAATGCTGTGGAGAGAAATGGAAATATGTATGGCATCATCATACTTTGATGACGATGAGGTAAGAGTAACTGAAATTTATATAAACACCCTGTCGCCCCACCCCAACCTGAAGTATGTAGGTTTAATTGTTGTTGATGCATTTATACCTTTATACCAAATGAGGAAATTTTGTTTCCCAGTTAAGTTTCTCTTCTCCATGGTTAATTTATTTAAATGATTTTCAGGCTAGAGTATCCGCTGAGTCTCTCCGGAAAGCTAATGAAAATTGTCAGCATGAATTCAAATTGGATGATGAAGTCGGGGTTCTATGTCGTATCTGTGGCTTTGTTAGCACTGAAATAAAACATGTTTCTGCACCATTCGTAAGTCCGAAACTCAAGACTGCAAGCTTTTCCAGTTACTGCTTTTTTCTTTTTTAATGTTGTTTGTCCACTATAAGCACCGACAACACCATATCACATTGCATTGCCACAATTTTTTTGTTTTTTCTTTCTCATAATTGTCAAATATGTGGTTGTGCCGGTGTTGGTGTTGGTGTTGGCCACATCGATGGTTTGCCAATATTTGGATGTACCATCTTTGTTGCCATCTTTTATAAGCTTACTTGGGGAACTAGTTTCCTGCTCGCTTAACATTAGACCGTTGTCTCCTTTTTGCTCAGTTTATCGGACTGTGGCGGTCTATTAATTTATATTGCTCTACTAGATGTGTGATTAAATTGTTCTCCATTTTTCTAGCTGGAACATAAAACCTGGGTAGCAGATGGTAATTCGTGCTACAGAGATGAGACAGAGAATAAAGCAGACGGAGAAGAGGGCCTGAATCTTTTCTGTGATTACACTACTATACAGGCACGATTATCTGAAGAAAGTGACAATGTATGGGCACTAATCCCTGAACTTAGGAAGAAGTTACATTTCCACCAGAAACGGGCCTTTGAATTCCTATGGCTAAATATCGCGGGTTCTTTGATACCTGCACTAATGGAACCATCATCGAAAAAAACAGGTGGTTGTGTAGTTTCTCATTCACCGGGATCTGGGAAAACTTTTCTCATTATTGCATTTCTTGCTAGCTACTTGAAGTTATTCCCAGGAAAGCGGCCTTTGGTCCTTGCTCCAAAGACAACTCTATATACTTGGTACAAGGAATTTATCAAGTGGGAAATCCCTGTGCCCGTTCATTTAATTCATGGCCGTAGAAGTTATAGAGTCTTCAAGAAGAATGCAGTGAAGTTTCATGGAGTTCCGAGACCTAGTCAAGATGTTATGCACGTTTTGGATTGTCTAGATAAAATACAAAAGTGGCATGCTCAACCAAGTGTTCTTGTCATGGGCTACACTTCGTTCTTGACGTTAATGCGAGAAGATTCGAAGTTTGAGCACAGAAAATTTATGGCTAAGGTTCTGCGTGAAAGTCCGGGGCTCCTGGTATTGGACGAAGGGCACAACCCTCGAAGTACTAAATCGAGATTGAGAAAGGTTTTGATGAAAGTTGAGACAGATCTGAGGATATTGCTTTCAGGTACATTGTTTCAGAACAACTTCTGTGAATATTTTAACACCCTGTGCCTTGCAAGACCGAAATTCGTGTTTGAAGTTTTGCGGCGATTAGACCCTAAATACAAGAGAAAGAAGAGGTTCGACAAAGCTCGCAATTTGTTAGAAAACCGAGCAAGAAAACTCTTCCTAGACAAAATTGCCAGGAAGATCGATGCTAGCGTCGGAGAAGAGAGGATGGAAGGTCTTAACATGTTGAGGAAAATCACCAACGGGTTTATTGACGTGTACGAAGGTGGGAATTTTGACTGCCTCCCTGGTTTACAAATTTACACCTTAATGATGAACTCAACAGACATACAACATGAGATTTTGGTAAAACTCCACAAAATAATGTCTACATATACTGGCTATCCATTGGAATTGGAGCTTTTGATAACGCTAGCATCGATACATCCTAGTTTGGTCCGGACTTCAAACTGTAGTGCTAAATTTTTCAGTACAGAAGAGTTGCTGGAACTTGAGAAGATCAAATTCGATTTTAGAAAAGGTTCCAAGGTGATGTTTGTTTTGAACCTTGTTTATCGAATCATCAAGAATGAAAAGGTTCTCATCTTCTGCCACAATATTGCCCCCATTTATTTGCTTGCGGAAATGTTTGAGAGAATCTTCCGATGGCGAAAGGGTAGAGAAATATTGGTCCTTACAGGAGACTTGGAGCTATTCGAGAGAGGAAGAGTGATGGACAAGTTTGAGGAACCAGGTGGTGCTTCAAGGGTACTTCTCGCTTCAATTACTGCATGTGCTGAAGGCATTAGTTTGACAGCTGCATCCCGGGTGATTTTGTTGGATTCGGAATGGAACCCTTCCAAGACAAAGCAGGCTATTGCACGGGCTTTCCGGCCTGGTCAGCAAAAGGTTGTTTATGTGTATCAGCTGTTGGCAACTGGCACGCTCGAAGAGGACAAGTATCGTAGGACCACATGGAAAGAATGGGTATCCAGTATGATTTTTAGCGAAGCATTCGTGGAAGATCCGTCTCAGTGGCAAGCAGAAAAGATCGAAGATGATGTATTGAGAGAGATAGTTGCAGAGGACAAAGTTAAGTCATTTCATATGATAATGAAAAACGAAAAGGCTTCTACAGGTTGATGATCAGAGACTAGCTTCCCACCACAGTAATAACTGTAAGAAACTTGTCATCTTCTGTTACAAATTAATTACTCCCTGCATGCATGCATGCATATGTATATATCTATTTTTTATGCATGAATATGTACACTGGATTCATGGAAAGACTGTACAGTGAATCAAAACTGCAACCTTTTCTACAGCTTAATTAATTGGTTTTTTTTTTTTTTTCGTTTTCGTAGTTAGCAAGTCTAGGGAGGAGGGACTCAGACCTCGAGACTTGATGTTTAAGGAGAGAGAGCAACAGGTAGGCCAAACTTGGATTGTTTTCTCTTCAGCTTGCTTGTATTATGTTTTATAATTGTGCTTTCTACAGGTAACAACTTTTTAACTTGTAAAATGGCACAACTTTCCTGCTGTCTCATAGTTCCCTTCTTTCAAAGATAACTTTTTTGCTTTGATTTTTTTTTTCCTTAAAGCATCCATGTATCCTATAGATGAACATGGACGTGGAGATATGATCCTTTAAATGCATGAAAATCGTATCGGAAGCAATGCCATCTAAAAATAATGTTTGTAAAGTGAGAGTAGTACTAGGAATGCCACTATAAAAAGGTTTTCTTATACTCTACTTAATCATATAGAAAGAGATTAAGAAATGTTAAATGTCAAAAACAATGGGTAGGCATGGGGGATTGGAGCTTGAAACCAGGGATATTGTAACCCTTTTTCAATAAAATTAACTACAAAACCATGTCCTCAATAATTAAGTGATGGTATCTTTAGTAGGTATGGGTTTTGAATCCCGGTTTGGGGCTTGAAACTAGGCATGCTACGATTCCTTTTCTCAAAATTTACAAGCAATACTATCAAAAATTACAAGCAATACATTGTTAAGAGAGGTGATTATAAATCTGGAAAAGATTAGTCTTTATAATTATAAAATGAATCTGAAATTTTTTTTTAATTGTGTTTGTTTCATTTTCAATTAACTTTCTGGAAAATCTGATATTTTCTAATGTTTGGATAGGCCTATTTAAAATATTTTTCGTTTAACAAATTTGCATGAAATCATTTTCTAAAGTTATTCTTAGTGAAAAAACCACAAGATAACTATATTTGTTACAATATATTATAGTAGCATTTCTTTTTTACTGTCAAAACTTATTTTACAATAATTAATATCTTATATAAACTTAATAATAAATAGTGCCTAATTAAAAATTGTACGAGGGTGAGAGTTGGAAGGGATAAATAAAGTTGAACATAATTTAAACAAATACTCATATTTATGTAATTAAAAATATTCATGTTTTATACTATTAAATATTTATAAATTGTATTGTATATTTTTTATTAAATTATTGATATAAATATTTTTTAAATAATATATTAAGAATATCATTTAAATTTTAAATTTATAATTGTTAAGATTTATTATTAAAATAAAATTTTAATATTAAATAAATTTATTGGATTAATAATTAATATTAATTATATTAATAATTTATTATATTATTAAGTATAAATAATAAAATATGCATATTTAATAATATTTCATTTTAATATTTTAATATTTTTAAATATTTTAAAAATTAAATATGATAATTTATTATTAATATAATAATATTAGGCTTTATTCAAGTTAATTTTTATATAAAAATAAAATTACTCATAAAGGAGTTTTTTTATATATAGAAAATGACCCTCTTTTTTTTTCAAAAGAGTAAGTCACTTTTTAAGGAAAAAGTTTATTTTTCATTAATTTATAAGTTATTTTCCATTGACCAAGTTTTTTTTTATGAAACAAACACACAAAATATATATATAAAAGAATATTTTCCGTAAATCAAACACACTAATTTTACATAATAAAAAAAAAGTTACTTGTATACCATGACGTCTACAATAAACAAATGCAAATTACTAATTCGAAGTTTATTTTTTAGGATATTTGGTTCACAAAATGAAAAATTATGTATATTATTTTATTTGGTTTATTTGATTAAAATATAAATTTTTATTATTTGATTGACAGAATTTAAAATTATTTAAAAATAATTTTTACTAAAATGTCTTTATTATAGTTTTTTTTTATAACCTGCAACTTTCATTTGACTTTAAAATTTCTATTCTCATTTTTGTTATAAAAATATAAATCTTACATTTAATATATTATATCATTTATATAAGTAAAAAAACTTTATCCCATTATTTGAATTTTAAAATTTATTAGTACATATTATTTTCTTTTTAATAAAAGTAATTTAGATAATTTTAAATTTGATTAATATACTATTTTTATTAAAAATGATACTGATTTTATTAACGGATTAAGTTAAAATATTATACTATAATAATTTTAAAAAATGTTAATATTTGGTATACTGGTAGTGTGCTTTTTTCATTCCACAAGCAACTTTAAAAAGTTGTTACGTATCTTTTATTTCTTTAAATATTTTTTTAATATCTTACGTGTCTTTTTTCTTAAAATATTTATTTTTAATATCTTACTATACCCTTAAAAAATATTTGGTATGCAGTCGGTGAAATTTAAAAATTTCACAAGCAAGGTTGGGTTGATGACAAGTATATATAGGATATAGGCTTAGTTTTGATGGGCGGTGTATTTACCTCCAGTGAGATTAAAAACAGCAGTGGCGGTGAGATTAATTACTGTGGCGGTGAGATTAGAAACAATAGTGGAGTGTGTGTTTGGATTCAAACGCAGATGTAGCGGTGAGGTGAAAATAAAAAATGACTATTAAGGACTTTATATTAGAATTGATATATAATAGAAGTTTTTAAATTATTTTACTTATATAAAATTATTAAAATATGTGAATTTATAAATTCTTTTAATAAAATATTAAAATTTATCTTTCAATATTTTATTATAAATATTTTAATGAATTATATAATCAATTTAAATTATTTATTAGATAAAATGATAACTATTTTTAATTTTTTATAGTTAAATATTCTTTTATAACAATGATAAATATTATTTTCACAAATAGTAACATTATTCTTGGATCAAATTTAGCTGCCAAATCTGAAAAAAAAAATAAGATTGATAAAGAAACTTTCAATGATATAATGGTAAATTAATAAATAAAAGTAATACCTCTGCTGCACTAGTGAACTTACTGCTGTTTTCAACTCCAGTTGATTTTTGGAATATCAGTGTAGTGAAAATTAATTTTGGTTGCACTAAAATGCTCAACCAAACAGGTTGTCAGTGAGGTTGGTAGCCCAACTGTACCTCACTGACGTTGAACGGTGAACCAAAAGCAGCCATAGTAAAACAAAATAAAAAATAATATATAAAAAAGGGACACGTGGCAAATTTATAACTTTGCTTGTGGAGTTAAAAAAAAACAACATTGTCAGTGCATTATAGAGTTTTTAAACTCCATAAATAAAGTTAGGGGGTTAACAACTGTTTCATAAAAGTTTACTAAAATTTTTAAAAATAAATATTTAAAAAAGAAACACATACTAATTTTTTAATGTTGCTTGTAGAATAAAAAAAAGTACATTGTCGTAATTCTTAATACTAACTTAATAGGGTAATTATTTGATACATTGCCAATGAAATTTTATAGACTCCACAAATAGATTGAGAGTGTGACAAGTGTTGCATTTATTTATATAGTTATTTCTTTACTTTTTACTACACCTTTCAACTCACATGCAACTAGGAAAGAATCAAATAACATTTTTTATTAATACATAAAAACTATCATAAAATGAAAGGATAAAATTGATCAAAATAATAATAATAATAATAATAATAAGGTAAAGGTTATCCTAAAATTTTACAATGAAAATTGATAGTGAAATTAATATTAATTGTAAAAAAAATGTAAGATTATCTGTAGGCTAATTTTGGCCCGTTTACAAATTACCCTGGCCCATTAAACCATTTAACCCATCCTCAAACCCAAACTAAATCAAAAACTACCCAAACCTACCCAATAGACCCATTTTACACCCTCAGCCCAATACTAACCAAATACCACTAGCCCAAAACCTAAAATTAACCTAGCCCAACAACTAAGCCCAATCCCGAAACCCTAGCTTCCCACTTGCCTCTCCCCACTTGCCTCTGCCACCACCTGCCCATCGATCAACACGATCTCCTGGCGCCACCTGCCCCACAGTCACCTCCACCGTTCAACCACCACCTGCACAGCAAACAGGAAACGCAACAGCAGCAAAAGATAGAAGTAGATAGTGTAACCAAAAGGGGGCTATAAAAAGCCGAATAGAAACCATTGTAAAGGGTTGGTTTTTTTTTTGAATATTCAAGGAAAATAAATCAATACAAAAGTTAGATTTTAGTACATACACAAGCAGTGATTCAAAATACAAGGGCAAAATCAATCGAGCAACCAAAATACCGATATCAAAAATTTAAGATGATTTAGTCTTTTATTTTCATTTATTTTCAAATCTATACTCCTATACATTTCACATATATATAAACTAAAAACATATAAAAAAATATAATACAAAAAAAATTTTAAAAAAAGGGAAATTTACCTTTTTCGACCACCGTGCACGGTGGCCGGTGCCAGCGCCGGCGACGGTCCGACGTGTGATAGCCCGAAATAGGGCCTAATCGGAATAGTTATTTCGTAACCACAAATCCGAAGTGAAATAGTTTAATTTTATAAATTTTTATTAGTTACTGATTGATTGAAATATTGTGTGAAAATATGGATAGGAAATTTTAATGCTTTAGTGCTTAATTGAATTTTTAGGACTAAATTGAGAAAAATGCAAAGTGTGTCTAATTAGTGATTAAATGACTTAATTGAATTATTGCATGAAATTGGAAGTGTTTATGTGGCAATTAGACCATAAATTAGTGTTATGGACACAAAAGGGTATTTCTAGAAAAATATCTAAGTAATGGGTCAAGGGCATTTTTGTCCAAATTGGGTAAAAGACAAAATAAAGAGAAAATAAGTGTCCATCTTCTTCAAAAAAATCAGAAGCTTGCTGCCGAAAGTTTCAGGTTACCATAGTTAAGGGTTTTGATTTTCCTAAGCTCAATTGTAAGTGATTTCTTGCCCCGTTTTTAATTATTTTCGTATTTTTATGCTTATTGAAGCTTGAATTTCATGTTTCTACCATTTAATTTAAATGAAATTAAAGTTTAAAAATTGACCCATTCATGATATAATTGTAAATTGATTAGTGATGTTAGATAATGAATGTTTGAAGTGTTAATTACAAGTTTTACTAGATGAATTTCAATGAAAAATGTTGAAAAAGGGCTAAATTGTGAAAGATGGTAAAGTGTGCATAAAGTTGTGATTTTGTGAAATTGAGGCCCGTTATGAGCATGAAATATGATTTAGTGAAGTTTGAAATTTAAGAATTTAGAGAATTTTATTTTTACGAGCTTAGGGACAAAAGTGGAATTTTTGAAAAGTTATGGGGAAAAATGTAAATATGTCAAAATATTGTGTATGAATTGTATTTGAATGGAATATTGATAAAATGTATTAAATTGTGTTAATATAGATCAAGAAAGAAGAAATAGTGCAAGTGATCGGGGAAAAGAAAAAGTTATCGACTAAATTACAAAAATAGTCGTTTTGCATCCGAGGTAAGTTACATGTAAATAATAGTTATATTTGTATAAATTGTGAATTATATTTGATATGTGAATTAATATTGAATGTGGAAGGAAAGTTGTTCATGAATTATTCAAGTGATAAAGTGTTGAAAATAAAGTGTTAAGTGTAAATTCCCGGTTGAACTTAGGAATAGAATTGGATACAAGTGACATGTCACTAGAGACCAGTGTTACAGTGTTACAGTGAGTCCCGGGTGCTGGGTGATCTAGCATGTGTTGCAGACACCTGACAGCTTGTGTGAGCAGACCCGTGGACATTTCCAGTGTTATTGATCAGTGGTAGCTTCGGCTACATTTCAGTGGTAGCTTCGGCTACATTTCAGTGGTAGCTTTGGCTACATCCAGTGGTAGCTTCGGCTACATATCAGTGGTAGCTTCGGCTACATATCAGTGTGGCACTTATGTGCTAAATCTCTACGTATCCGTGTATATTCCAAGTGTTCAACGGGATTAATAATGAATTAAAGTGAATATGAAATGTTAAGTGTGAAAATGTATATGCAAGTGAATTGGTAAGATTGTGTATGTGTAAGTGATTGAAATTGCTAAGAAATGTTTTGATTAGTTATATGTTAAAAGTGTTAATTATTAATTGAGTAATTATTGTTTACATATAACTTATTAAGCTATTTATAGCTTACACATCTCTTTCTTTCCTTTGTTTTATAGTGATTTGAACTTGATCGAATAGTGGACCGTCGGAGCTCGTATCACACTATCATAACCATCTCGGTATTATGTGCTTTTCAAAATGTTTAAACTATGGCATGTATAGAGTCTTAATCATTTTGAGCATGTCCAAATGATATGGCTAATGTTAGCTATTGAAGTAGTTATTAATGAATATGTTTTGGAGTTATGTATGTTTAAATGGTAACTAATTCAAAGAAGCAGTTTCTTTGACAGCAGCAGTGACGTGAATGTGAAAAATCACCATAAATAGTAGAAATGGAATTAGAGGGTGAATGATATATAGAATTAAAGCTTATCAAGTCTATTTTTACATGAATGAAACGGTGTAGGCAAAGGAATTTTATATTTTGAGATATTTAAATTTTAGTGAGACAGGGTCAGAATGGTTTTTGAAGTCCCCTGTTCTAACTTTAGAAAATCATTATAAATTGTACAGAAATAATTATAGGTCATAATTTATATGTTTAGATTCCTTAGTGAGTCTATTTTCAAAATAAATTAATGGTAACCTTATATAAATTCTGTACAATTAGATATTTTATTTTTAGCGCCAAGAGGTCAGATCTGTCGAGCTGTGAAACAGGGGATACTTTAATGAATAAACTGTACTAATGTGCTAAGTCAAAAATTCTGAAAATTTTATGGTAAGAAGGAATATGAGTCTAGTTTCACGGAAAATTTACGGATTTAAATTTTGAGTTTCGTAACTCAAGTTATAATTAAATTAGTGACAGTTGCGCAGGTGGACAGTGTTGTTATGAACAGTGAATTTAATTTTAAAAGCAAATTTTTATGCTCCGAATCGGTAAGTTAAATTGGATGACATCTCGTACTCGATTCCGGAGACGGTCTCGGGTAAGGGGTGTTACATTTAGTGGTATCAGAGCTACGGTTTAGTTGATTCTCGGACTAACGTAGCGAGTGTAATAGACTATCTATACATGCCATAATTGAATAATGATAGTGTGACGACTCCTGACATCTTAAAATATTTTTTTATAGTAATGGATTCTAACCGAGATACAGCTGATGATGCTCAAAGTAATGTGCCTGTTGAAAGTCGATTCGAGACTCAGGGTCAAGGAGATGAGGCTCGAGAAGCTTTTCTCCAAATGATGAACAATTGGTACACTGAGTTTGTTAGAACTAATCCTAATGCTCAACCTCCTCCGCCCCCTCCTATTCCTCAAGCTGTTCCCATAGCTCCTCAACAAACTGAAGTGTTAAAATTGTCAAAGCCTCCAGTGGACAAAATTCGAAAGTATGGAGCCGAAGAGTTCCGAGCTAATGTAAATGATGATCCTGAAAGAGCAGAGTTCTGGCTTGATAATACTATCAGAGTGTTGGATGAATTATCTTGTACTCCAGAAGAAAGTCTCAAATGTGCTATCTCATTGCTGAGGGATTCGGCTTATAATTGGTGGAAAACTTTAGTGTCAGTGGTGCCTAAAGAGAAAGTTACATGAGACTTCTTTCAAGAAGAATTCCGGAAGAAGTATGTGAGTCAGCGTTTCATTGATCAAAAGAGAAAAGAGTTTCTTGAATTGAAACAAGGGCGCATGACGGTAGCCGAATATGAGCGAGAATTTGTCAAATTAAGCAAGTATGCCCAAGAGTGTGTATCTAATGAAGCTACATTGTGTAAAAGGTTTGAAGATGGATTAAACGAGGATATCCGATTGCTAGTGGGAATTCTTGAAATTAAAGAGTTAGTGGTACTAGTTGAAAGAGCTATCAAGGCTGAAGAATTGAGCAAAGAGAAAAGAAAGGTGGAAAGTGAAGCAAGAGATGAAAGAAAAAGATCAATGGGCAAGCCATTTCAGTCTCAAGCGAAGAAGTTTAAAGAAATGAATACTCGATCGAATGTTTCTAGTGTGAATTTTCAAAGAGATCGAGGAAGACAATATTCAGGTTCTAAAGCTCAGGCAACTTCTATGGCAAGTACAGGTAGTGTTAAACCTACTAGACCGGAATGTCAACATTGTGGAAAACGACATTTGGGGGAATGTTATTTAATCAGCCGAGCTTGTTTTAAATGTGGATCTCAAGATCATTTTGTGAAAGATTGTCCGGAAAGAGAAGAGATAGAAAAGTTTCAGAATGTGAGATCGAGCAGTGTGACTACTAGAGGAAGACCACAGAGAAATGTGGGGATTGGAACTAGTGGTAGAGGCGTAACAAAAGACACGACTGTAAGATCTGAAGTGGGAGCTCCAGCAAGAGCTTATGCCATCCGAGCTAGAGAGGAAGCATCTTCTCCTGATGTGATCACTAGTATATTTTCTCTTTACGACACTAATGTTCTTGCATTGATTGATCCTGGTTCTACTCACTTGTATGTATGCATGAATTTAGTGTCTGATAAGAATTTGTGTATTGAATTGACTGAGTATGTGGTTAAAGTGTCGAATCCTTTAGGCAAGCATGTGATAGTTGATAAAATATGCAAAAATTGTCTTTTGATTATACAAGGTCAGTGTTTCCCTGCCAACTTAATGTTGTTGCCATTTGATGAATTTGATGTTATTTTGGGAATGGATTGGTTGACATTACATAAGGCCAAGATAGATTGCAGTCAGAAAATTCTTGAGTTGAAGTGTGGTAGTGGTACAGTTCTTCGGGTTGAAACAGATAAGTCAAATGTGATGCCAATTGTGATTTCTGCCATGTCTGCTCAGAAATGTTTGAAAAATGGTTGTGAAGCATATCTTGCTTATGTGTTGAACACAAAAGTGTCTGAAATAAAGATCGAATCAGTGCCAGTGGTATGTGAATATGTATATGTGTTCCCAGAAGAGTTGCCAGGTTTGCCTCCGATTAGAGAAGTAGAGTTTGGTATTGAAGTAATGCCAGGTACTGCTCCAATATCGATTGCTCCCTACAGAATGGCACCAACTGAATTAAAAGAATTAAAAGTGCAATTACAAGAGCTGACAGATAAAGGATTTGTTAGACCAAGTTACTCTCCGTGGGGTGCTCCCGTGCTATTTGTGAAGAAAAAGGATGGGACATTGAGATTGTGTATTGATTATCGTCAACTTAACAAAGTGGCAGTGAAGAATAAGTATCCATTACCCCGAATAGATGACTTGTTTGATCAGTTAAAGGATGCCACAGTGTTTTCCAAAATTGATTTGCGATCCGGATATTATCAATTGAGGGTTAAAGATTCAGATGTGCCAAAGAGTGCTTTCAGAACCCGATATGGCCACTATGAATTTCTTGTAATGCCTTTTGGTCTGACTAATGCTCCAGCTATTTTTATGGATTTGATGAATCGAATTTTCCGGCCCTATTTGGATAAATTTGTTGTGGTGTTTATAGATGATATTCTTATTTATTCCCGAAGTGAAGCCGAGCATGCTGAACATTTAAGAATTGTGCTACAAACGCTGCGAGAAAAGAAATTGTTTGCTAAATTTAGCAAAAGTGAATTTTGGCTTAGTGAAGTTGGATTTTTGGGGCATATTGTCTCGGGAGATGGCATTCGAGTGGATCCGAATAAGATATCGGCAATAGTTGAGTGGAAGCCTCCAAGAAATGTATCTGAAGTTAGGAGTTTTCTGGGCTTAGCCGGATATTATCGTCGATTTGTAGAAGGTTTTTCGATGATAGCTTCACCGATGACAAAATTGTTGCAAAAAGATGTTAAGTTCGAATGGACCGAGGAGTGTCAACAAAGTTTTGAGAAATTAAAGAAGTGTTTAACTGAGGCACCAGTGTTAGTGCAACCTGAGTCAGGAAAGGAATTTGTTGTTTATAGTGACGCGTCACTAAATGGGCTTGGATGTGTATTGATGCAAGAAGGAAAGGTGATAGCGTATGCTTCTCGACAATTGAAACCGCATGAACGAAATTATCCTACCCATGATTTAGAGTTGGCTGCTATTGTCTTTGCTTTGAAGATTTGACGTCATTATTTATATGGTGAGAAATGTCGTGTTTTTACAGATCATAAAAGTTTGAAATATGTTATGACACAAAAAGATCTGAATTTGCGGCAAAGAAGATGGTTGGAATTGTTGAAAGATTATGAACTTGTGATAGATTATCATCCGGGAAAAGCTAATATAGTTGCTGATGCTTTGAGCAGAAAGTCTCTCTTTGCTTTGAGAGCTTTGAATACGAGATTAACATTGACTGAAGATGGATCATTGTTTGCAGAGTTAAAAGCTAGACCATTGATTCAGATGGATGTTTAATGTTTCGTGATAGAATATGTGTTCTGAAAAATGTTGATTTAATTCAGAAAATTTTGCAAGAAGCACATGATAGTCATTTGGCAGTTCACCCCGGTAGTGTAAAAATGTACAATGATTTGAAGAAATTTTATTGGTGGTCGGGTATGAAACGGGATATCTCCGAGTATGTGACAAAGTGTTTAGTGTGCCAACAAGTAAAAGCTGAACACCAAGTACCTTCAGGATTACTTCAACCTATTATGGTGCCCGAGTGGAAATGGGATAGAATTACTATGGATTTTGTTTCTGGATTGCCATTGTCACCGAAAAAGAAAGACTCAATTTGGGTTATAGTTGATCGATTGACTAAGTCGGCTCATTTCATTCCTGTGCGAATGAGTTTTTCACTTGACAAGTTAGCTGAATTGTATATTGCTGAGATAGTCCGATTACATGGTGTACCTATGTCTATTATATCTGATAGAGATCCACGATTTACTTCAAGGTTTTGGAAGAAATTACAAGAGGCATTGGGTACTAAATTGAATTTTAGTACAGCATTCCATCCCCAAACCGATGGACAGTCTGAAAGAGTAATTCAAATACTCGAAGACAGGTTGAGATGTTGTGTATTGGAATTTGAAGGTAATTGGGAAAGATATTTACCTTTGGTGGAATTTGCTTATAATAATAGTTATCAGTCAAGCATAAAAATGGCACCTTATGAAGCGTTGTATGGACGAAAGTGTCGGACTCCATTATATTGGACTGAACTTAATGAAAATCAGTTACATGGAGTCGATTTGGTAAAAGAAACCGAAAAAAAAGTGAAGATAATCCGTGATTGTTTGAAAGCTGCATCGGATCGACAGAAGTCGTATGCGGACTAGAAAAGAAAAGAGATTGAGTTTCAAGTGGGAGATAAAGTATTTTTGAAAGTGTCTCCATGGAAGAAAATTTTGAGATTTGGCCGTAAAGGCAAATTAAGTCCAAGATTTATTGGTCCGTATGAAGTGATAGAAAGAATTGGTCCAGTGGCTTATCGATTGCCTTTACCACCGGAATTGGAAAGAATTCATAATGTGTTTCATGTTTCTATGTTGAGGCGATATCGATCGGACCCATCACATGTGATTTCACTGACTGAAGTGGAAATTCGATCGGATATGACATACGAAGAAGAACCGATTCGAATCTTGGCACGAGAAGTGAAACAGTTGAGAAACAAAGAAATTGCTTTAGTGAAAGTGTTATGGCAACGACATGGGGTGGAAGAGGCAACATGGGAAACCGAGGAGGCTATGAGGAAACAGTATCCCAACTTATTCACTGGTAAGATTTTCGGGGACGAAAATCCCTAAGGGGGGAGAATTGTGATAGCCCGAAATAGGGCCTAATCGGAATAGTTGTTTCGTAACCACAAATCCGAAGTGAAATAGTTTAATTTTATAAATTTTTATTAGTTACTGATTGATTGAAATATTGTGTGAAAATATGGATAGGAAATTTTAATGCTTTAGTGCTTAATTGAATTTTTAGGACTAAATTGAGAAAAATGCAAAGTGTGTCTAATTAGTGATTAAATGACTTAATTGAATTATTGCATGAAATTGGAAGTGTTTATGTGGCAATTAGACCATAAATTAGTGTTATGGACACAAAAGGGTATTTCTAGAAAAATATCTAAGTAATGGGTCAAGGGCATTTTTGTCCAAATTGGGTAAAAGACAAAATAAAGAGAAAATAAGTGTCCATCTTCTTCAAAAAAATCAGAAGCTTGCTGCCGAAAGTTTCAGGTTACCATAGTTAAGGGTTTTGATTTTCCTAAGCTCAATTGTAAGTGATTTCTTGCCCCGTTTTTAATTATTTTCGTATTTTTATGCTTATTGAAGCTTGAATTTCATGTTTCTACCATTTAATTTAAATGAAATTAAAGTTTAAAAATTGACCCATTCATGATATAATTGTAAATTGATTAGTGATGTTAGATAATGAATGTTTGAAGTGTTAATTACAAGTTTTACTAGATGAATTTCAATGAAAAATGTTGAAAAAGGGCTAAATTGTGAAAGATGGTAAAGTGTGCATAAAGTTGTGATTTTGTGAAATTGAGGCCCGTTATGAGCATGAAATATGATTTAGAGAAGTTTGAAATTTAAGAATTTAGAGAATTTTATTTTTACGAGCTTAGGGACAAAAGTGGAATTTTTGAAAAGTTAAGGGGAAAAATGTAAATGTGTCAAAATATTGTGTATGAATTGTATTTGAATGGAATATTGATAAAATGTATTAAATTGTGTTAATATAGATCAAGAAAGAAGAAATAGTGCAAGTGATCGGGGAAAAGAAAAAGTTATCGACTAAATTACAAAAATAGTCGTTTTGCATCCGAGGTAAGTTACATGTAAATAATAGTTATATTTGTATAAATTGTGAATTATATTTGATATGTGAATTAATATTGAATGTGGAAGGAAAGTTGTTCATGAATTATTCAAGTGATAAAGTGTTGAAAATAAAGTGTTAAGTGTAAATTCCCGGTTGAACTTAGGAATAGAATTGGATACAAGTGACATGTCACTAGAGACCAGTGTTACAGTGTTACAGTGAGTCCCGGGTGCTGGGTGATCTAGCATGTGTTGCAGACACCTGACAGCTTGTGTGAGCAGACCCGTGGACATTTCCAGTGTTATTGATCAGTGGTAGCTTCGGCTACATTTCAGTGGTAGCTTCGGCTACATTTCAGTGGTAGCTTTGGCTACATCCAGTGGTAGCTTCGGCTACATATCAGTGGTAGCTTCGGCTACATATCAGTGTGGCACTTATGTGCTAAATCTCTACGTATCCGTGTATATTCCAAGTGTTCAACGGGATTAATAATGAATTAAAGTGAATATGAAATGTTAAGTGTGAAAATGTATATGCAAGTGAATTGGTAAGATTGTGTATGTGTAAGTGATTGAAATTGCTAAGAAATGTTTTGATTAGTTATATGTTAAAAGTGTTAATTATTAATTGAGTAATTATTGTTTACATATAACTTATTAAGCTATTTATAGCTTACACATCTCTTTCTTTCCTTTGTTTTATAGTGATTTGAACTTGATCGAATAGTGGACCGTCGGAGCTCGTATCACACTATCATAACCATCTCGGTATTATGTGCTTTTCAAAATGTTTAAACTATGGCATGTATAGAGTCTTAATCATTTTGAGCATGTCCAAATGATATGGCTAATGTTAGCTATTGAAGTAGTTATTAATGAATATGTTTTGGAGTTATGTATGTTTAAATGGTAACTAATTCAAAGAAGCAGTTTCTTTGACAGCAGCAGTGACGTGAATGTGAAAAATCACCATAAATAGTAGAAATGGAATTAGAGGGTGAATGATATATAGAATTAAAGCTTATCAAGTCTATTTTTACATGAATGAAACGGTGTAGGTAAAGGAATTTTATATTTTGATATATTTAAATTTTAGTGAGACAGGGTCAGAATGGTTTTTGAAGTCCCCTGTTCTAAATTTAGAAAATCATTATAAATTGTACAGAAATAATTATAGGTCATAATTTATATATTTAGATTCCTTAGTGAGTCTGTTTTCAAAATAAATTAATGGTAACCTTATATGAATTCTGTACAATTAGATATTTGATTTTTAGCACCAAGAGGTCAGATCTGTCGAGCTGTGAAACAGGGGATACTTTAATGAATAAACTGTACTAATGTGCTAAGTCAAAAATTCTGAAAATTTTATGGTAAGAAGGAATATGAGTCTAGTTTCACGGAAAATTTATGGATTTAAATTTTGAGTTTCGTAACTCAAGTTATAATTAAATTAGTGACAGTTGCGCAGGTGGACAGTGTTGTTATGAACAGTGAATTTAATTTTAAAAGCAAATTTTTATGCTCCGAATCGGTAAGTTAAATTGGATGACATCTCGTACTCGATTCCGGAGACGGTCTCGGATAAGGGGTGTTACACGACGACCGGATGGTGACCGGCCCTGTGGCCGGAAATCGCCCTCTCCCCTCTCTCCTCTCCTTTCCTTTTTTTTTCCTCTGCTGCTGCAAATGATTTTTTTTATTGATGAATTTAGCCTTTATATAGCCTCCCAAAACGACGTCATTTTGGGGGCTGCCCTTTAACCCCAAAACGACGTCGTTTTGCCATAGCCCTACCCGATCCGACCGCTCCGGCCTAGAATCCGCGTGTTTTTTAACAGAATAGCTAATTGCGCTTTTAGCCCTTCCGCTTTTCTGATACTACGCAATTAAGTTCTTATGGATTTTCAATTTGGCCCCATAATTTTTTGCGGTTTTCAATTTAGCCCCCACTGATACGCTGCGTTTTGATGGGAAGGAGTAATTGTTGTTTGGGTCATCTTAGGTTACGCGCGTGTTGCATTTTGATCCTTTTTCTTTATTTCTTTTTAAAAATCTCCCCAAAACTTCGTTTTTGTTTCAAATTTAGTCTTTTTTTCAGATTTAAGTTTATTTTCATATTATCTTTGTTATTTTATTTATTTTAAATATTATTTATATTATTCTCATGATTATCACTCTTATTATTACTGTTATTTTTATTCCTTTTATATTATCAATATATTATTCCTATAGCTACTATTATTATTTCTAATATATATATTACGTACATATTTTTAATTTTATAATATATTTATATAATATTATTGATAAGTTTTTTAAACATTATTAGTATTTATATTATGTATATATTATGCAAATATTCTAATACTATATTATATATATATTCTCATATTACTATGTATATATGTTTTTAATATCATATTTTTATATATTGTTATGTATATACTTTAATATTGTTAGTTATATATCTTTTATACTATTGTACATATATTTCTGATACTATATTGTATATTCCTAACACCATTATTATTTATATATATATACACGTACTTATGTAGTATGTGAATAGTTTTTTATATACTATTATCATTTCTAATATAGGTATATATTGTATATATTTTATATATATATTATGTACATATTTTTAATGTTTTCATGTATATATTTCTTATACTATTCCATGTACGTATTTTGATCATCTTATGTACATATTTATTATTAACATATATTTTCTTTCTTATGTTTTTATTATTTCTAATGTATTGTATATGTTCATTTTATATATATTATATACATCTATTATGTATATGCTATAATATTATTATTATGTATACACTTTCCATTTCTATTATTACATATATTTTAACATATATATATCTAGCATTATTAGTGTTTTTTAATATTAAGTTTACGTCACCTTACTTATTATTCTTATATGTTTATATATATGTTCGTTCTTATTTCGCGTTTAATAATATTGTCATTATGTTTAATATCGCATACGTTGTTATTGTTTTAATATTATTATCGTAGTTATTATTTGTTTCGACGTATTTCTAACTCTGTCATGTTTTGTACCTCCCGTTTTTGTATCATCTCGCTGTTCACCGCTTTAAAGATTTTTATTCATGTTTTTTTTAATATCAATAAATAAAGCAATGTACCGATTTAACATTAAGCCATCGATTTCATCGCTATGTTGGGTGAAATTCGTCGGCTCGTGTTAAAGACGAAACACCCTTCTAAAAAATCGAAAACTAAAAATTCTCATTTTTTAATTAGATCACGATTAAATGTTAAATTGAATTCGTACTTTTGAAAATCAAGACAACACGAGTTTAATAAAGATACCAATTTTGGGCGCCGCGAGGGTGCTAATACCTTCCTCGTACGTAACTGATTCCCAGACCCTATTTTTCTCTGGATTTTCGCGTAGACCCAAATTTGGCCTTCATTTTTGTTCAAGAATAAATTTTCTTTTCAAAAAAGATGATTTATTAGGTGTCCGATCTCACCTAGAAAAAAGATCGGTGGCGACTCCCTTTTTTAATAAAACCAAAAGTCGGTTTTCAAATTTCCAATAAGTCACCTCAATTAGCGATAGAAAGCAAAAATTTTTACGTCGCGACAGTTGGCGACTCCGCTGGGGACCCTCTTTTGAGAGTCGAGTCTAGAATTAAACGCGTGTTGTCAAAATTTTCAAAATTCCTTGTTCAAATTAATATTTAGTCGTGATCCCAAATTTGTGTTTTTGAAAAGTTATGCATTTGCATCGTGTTGTATATATTCTTCTAACTTGTTCTATCTAGTTGTTTTTCAGCTTTAAATTTTTATAGTTTTAGTTTTGGTTTAGTTTTTAAATAAAACGTAAAGGTTTGTGAGTTTCTCAGCACACACCGTGCACTTGCATTTTTGCATAACATGAGCTCTCTACCCGGGCTTCGTCCGTTTAAGTGAAAGTAAACGCTATGCCTTCCTGAGTTAACTCGTCCCTCCGCACAGGCTAGTGAATGCTTTCGGGTTACATACGACTTATGCTTTCATGAGTTAACTTGTCCCTCCGTATAGGCATAAGTAAATGTAATCCCTCGAATTGAACTCGTAAGCCTGTGATGGGCAATGACCAAGGTTCCGTACTAGTCTTAGTAGACGATAGTACGAACAATTCGAGTTCTTGTCTAGAACCGAACCCACATATAGTAAACCATACGAGCCACCTAACTAGAGCCATGTTGAACCTTCTTCCGTTAGTAGTCACCAAAATAAGTATACGGGAGAAACGACTCTTACCTTTCATTTATACTTTGCAAAGGAATCGGGTCTATTGGGCCGAGTAACTTAATTTGTTAGATTTTCCATAGTTTTTCTACAATCCATATTTGTTGTGATTACTAACCAAGGTTGTTTGTCTTTATCTTTATTTTTCATCATGCATTAAAGGCATCATATTAGGAGGGTGTTGATTAAAGATCGGTTGCCAAAAATGGGTTTCTAATGGAAGAGTCGATTATACAAACAACCGAGAAAATGCTGTGGTCCGAGATTGGTCTCTAAGAACCCAGAAAGAAAAAAGGGGACAGTCTAATAGGAGGATGTATTCCCAACCTACCCGAGCACGTAACTGTAAACGTTCGTCAGAATAGCCTTGATTACTTGACTCGGATCTGTAGATAGTGGGATTCGGACACTAGAGGCATCTTCACTGAAAGGTACGGAGATATAGCCAGCCTGATCGCCATCAACATAGATGAAAGATTGATTCAGGCCATGATCAGATTTTGGGATCCGGCTTACCAGTGTTTCATTTTCAATCAAGAAGATATAACCCCAACTGTGGAAGAGTACGCTATTTTATTTCGTATTGATAATGTGCAATTCTACAAGATTTATTTGAAGGAGTCCAAGCCGATGACTTTCAAGAAAAAGTTGGTAAAGTTGACTGGTTTGACTGACACATGGGCCAAGAAACAAATAAAGAAAAAGAATGAAATCAGTTGTATTCCGTGGTTTTCCCTACAGGATTTAGTCCTAAATCATCCCGATATTTTTAAGAAAGTGAATCTGTTCGCTTTGGCCATTTACGGATTGGTCGTCTTCCCAAAAGTTTTGAGACATATAGAGGTTGCAGTAGTGGACTTCTTTGAAAAGTTAAAATAAGGAATCAACCCTATCCCAACTATTTTGGCCGAGACCTTCAGATCCCTAAGCAGTTGTAGGAGGAAAGGGGAAGGACGCTTTATCAGATGTGCACAATTACTTAATGTTTGGATTTTGAGCCATTTCTGAAAAGTAAAGCGCATACCGTACCACATGTTTTCAAAAACCTTCGCCCCGTTGGAAGCCTATCTTGAGAGAGAATGGCCAAAGGATGTCACCGAAGAGCATTGGGTTTCAGTTTTTCAGAACCTTCGAGCTGAAGATGTAACTTGGAGAGCACCGTGGATCCGCCCTTCGGTTCTGTTATACAAGGTTGGAAACCAAGATTGGGTGCTACTGCTCAGATTATGGGGAGGAGTAGGTTATGCTTTGTTATTGGCCCAGAGGCAGTTTTCTTCACGACAATTCATACCCGCCACTGGAGGATTAGCACAGTCCGAATTTGCTTTCAGAGGCGATGGTTATATGAAAAGGGTCTGAGATACGACGAAGTCTTGGAAGAAAATTCATCTGATGGAATTGGCTCTATATGCTGATACTTTCACTCAGGATTATGACGTATGGAGAAAACAACGAGTAAATAGTCAGCAAGTCTCGTCAACAAATTATACCTTCCAGAATCCTTTCTCGGAAGAAATGCCATCTGAGCTAGAAGTGGCAAGACTAGAATTTGAACGAGAAAAAGCCAAGATGTCACGGGACCTTAGTGCTCTTCAACAGGAAAATTACCAACTGAAGATTGATGTTCAAATTGAAGGATCCAGAGTCGAGAAAGTTCAAAAAGAAGCTGAGATCGTAAGAAATGACTTAAGAGATCTTTATCTGGAAAATAAGAAATTAAGAGGCACTATAAAGAATAGTGGGCTGGGCAAGTCATCAGCGGGATGGAAAGAAGAATTAAGCAACCTCAAAGGCAGGATGGAATTTTGGAAAGGGAAAGCAAAGAAAGAAGAGGGAAAAGCTGCGTGGGCTATGTTAGAGCTAAGAAAAAAGAATGCAGAATACGAAACTGGGTCTACCGAATTAATAGCTAGTCGATCTGAATGTCGAGAGTTAAGAGAGAAAATGCGAGAATTAGAAGAGGTGCTGCAAGCTCGTCAACAACAGCTAGATACTCTCCTAGAAGCTTTGCAAGAAAAGAATAGTCAGTATGACAGAGATACTCGCGCTTACGGAAGAACCCTCTATGAAAAGGACGAGAAATTAAACTATTTGATCAATGAAATTTGTAAAACAGCCATGCAGTTGGTACAACTATCAGATGAAGCCGAAGTTCTCAGTTGCCAGTTCCCCCCGAGTCGAAGATCAAACATGTCAGAATTCTTAGAACGGGTGAAGAAATATAGCGATATAGCCAGAAAGTTTGTATGATGACAACAAAATGTTTTGTAAAAGACTCTTTCGATAAATGAAATGCCTAAATAGGGGCTATCTTGAAGTCAACACCAAATTCTTGCATATGCATTCATGACTAACATTCACTTGACATTTATTCATTCATTCATTCATTGCATGTACATATCACCCTAATCATTCACTGAGGCTAAAACCGTATAATCCGCAGCTGCGACATTACAAGCCTGGAATCACGTCACTCATATAGGACGCGTCGACAAGTTAAAGTGATGGAGGTTGAATTTAATGAAAGGATTAAGAGGATGGAAAGAATACAAAGGGAATTACAGGAACAGTTGGCAAAGTCACAACAAGAAACCAGAGATCTGATGGTGAGATCTCGAGAAAAATCGCTTGAACAAAGGGACCAAATGGCTAGGATGATGGAAATGATGTCGGCTCTGGTAAAAGGAAAGAGACCTATGAACTCTGACATTGTGGAACCACAGTCAAGGGTTAACCTCGATCAGGATTCGCCCCATCCTCCAGGATTTACTCCACCGCACGCCCACGCAACACAAAGAGGGTACACTCAATGGGAACCTACAGGTTGGAGTAACGACCTGCGCCACCTGCTAATCTGGGGCAAGGAATGTTCGTATCAAACCCAGGGGCTAGTCCTGCTGATCCACCCATTCCAGATTTGGACGATCCAGCAGAGATAGCTAGGTTGAAATTAGATGATCACGATGCAAAGGAGAAATATAAGAGCCTAGAGGAAAGGCTCAATGCGATAGAAGGCACTGAAGTATTCTCTGCACTGAGCGGTAAAGAGCTCAGTTTGGTACCGGATTTAGTTTTGCCTCCAAAGTTTAAGGTACCGAATTTTGAAAAGTACGATAGGACAAGATGCCCAAAAGCGCATCTCATCATATTTTTTCGGAAGATGACCAGCTATGTGAATGAAGATAAGCTGCTCATACACTGTTTTTAGGATAGCTTAGTTGGATCAGCTCTTCGATGGTATAATCAGCTTAATAGAGAAAGGATCCGATCATGAAAGGATTTAGCGTCAGTTTTCTGTGAACAGTACAAACACGTATCCAATATGGTGCCTGACCGAATGACTCTGCAAATGATGGAGAAGAAACCAATGGAGACCTTCAGGCAATACGCTCAAAGGTGGAGAGATATCTCGGCCCAAGTGGAGCCTCCACTGACTAAGACTGAGATAACGGTCCTTTTCATCAACACGTTGAAAGCGCCATTCTATGACAAGTTGGTAGGAAGTGCCACAAAGGATTTTGCGGATATTGTGATATCCGGGGAACTTATTGAGAATGCCATCAAGAGTGGAAAGATAGAAGGTTCTGACAGTTCAAGAAGGACAACTCCCGTAAAGAAAAGAGAGCCAGAAACCTATATAGTGGGAGCTGGAAGCCGCTATACTCCAAACCCATACTCAAACCAATCACGACCACGATATCACTCATCTCCAAACGTTTATTTTCCTCCCCAAAACTCTTACTACCAAGCACCACCTCATTCTCACCCCGTATACGCCACAAACAACCAAGGGCCCGTCGCCACATTCCCACAAAGCACTGTACCCGCTCAAAGCCAAAAACGAACTAAGACCAGTAAGGCTCAATCCCGAGAGACCGTAATTTACTCCTATCCCTGTGTCGTATTGGGAATTGTACCCAAAAATTTTAGAGAAACAATTGAGATCTCCCTATTATATGGCACCCCTAAAACCCCCATACCCGAAATGGTACAATCCTAATGCTAGTTGTGTATATCATGCTGGAAACTAGGGGCATTCTACGGAGAATTGCCTTGCCTTTAAGAGGAGAGTTCAAGGACTCATTGATGTGGGCATCCTGCGATTCTATAGTACTAGTAATACAACTGGGAACCCGTTCCCTGACCATGCTGAAGGGAATGTGAACACGGTAACGGAGGAGGGTAAGTGGCAAACAAAAAGCTGTGTTTCTGAAGTAAGGATGCCTCTGCAGAAAATCTGAAAGGTATTGGTTGAGAAGGGATTACTCTGTCGCACCGACAAAATTCTCGGAGAAGAAGGTCAAGGTTTTTGTAATTTCTATGATCTTGAAGGGCATAACATTCAATCATGTGAAGAATTTAGAAAATTATTACAAGACATGATGAATAATAAGAAGATTAGGATCTTTAATAAGAGGGAAGAGGCTGATGAATGAGAAGTATGTGCCTCTGACAATTAATCGTTAGGTCTCCCGTATAGCGCCAATTGACCATTCGTAATTTATTACAATGCAAGAAAGGAACCGGTGAAACCAAAGATGATCATTGAAGTACCATCTCCTTTCCCTTACAAGGACGATAAGACGGTACTATGGAAATACGACATCAGCATCGTCACACCTGAAGGTGAAAAATTTGAAGCTACAACTGGAGATGTTGGGGAGGTAAGCCATTTTACTCGCAGTGGGCGATGTTATTCTAAAGAGATTGAGCCGATAAAGAAGAACAGTGACTGGAAGCAAAAAGGAAAGGTAGTGATGTATGAGGCCGAAGTCGAGCGAGAAACTCCACCCGTACAAGAAACTAAAAAGCCTATGGATGAAGAGGAAGCACAGGAGTTCTTGAAATTTATCAAGCACAGTGAATACAATGTAGTGGAACAATTGAATAAGCAACCAGCATGAATCTCGATTTTAGCTCTACTGCTGAATTCAGAGCCACACCGGAACGCTTTGCTGAAGGTGTTAAATCAAGCTTACGTAGCAAACAGCATATCTGTTGAGAAGCTTGATAGGTGGGTGAATAATCTGAACACTGACAATTTTATTTCTTTTAGTGATGATGAGATACCGCCAAACGATAGAGGCTCAGTGAAAGCACTGCATATTATTACTTGCTGCAAGGGTTACATAATACCGAACGTGCTCATTGATAATAGGTCGGCACTCAACATCATGCATTTGGCCACGCTTTCCAGAATTCCGATAGATCTGTCCTATTTAAGGCCCTGTCATTCCACAGTTAGGGTATTCGATGGGACAAGGCGTGAAGTCATGGGAAAGATTGAGATCCCTCTAGAAGTGGGTCCCTACATTTATAATACCGATTTCCAAGTCATGGATATTACACCATCGTATAACTACCTTTTGGGAAGGCCTTGGATCCATTCTTCTGGAGTAGTTCCGTCCTCTCTCCATCAAAAAGTGAAGTTTATCATAGATGGCTGTTTGGTCACTGTCGAGGGAGAAGAAGACATTGTCGCATCTATCTCTGCCGATGTACCGTACCTGGAAGTGAGCAAAGATGCAATAGAATGTTCCTTCCGATCCTTTGAATTTGTCAATGTCACTTTTGTCGCTGAGGGAAATAGAATTCCGATGCCAAAACTGTCAGGGAATACCAGATTGGGCGTTAAGATGACTGTGGGAAAAGGAGCCTGAGCAAGGAAGGGTTTGGGAAGGTATCTGCAAGGAATAGTCAGGGCTCTAAAGCCAGTGCACCACAAGGCCCGATACGATTTGGGGTTCCATCCAGACATACGACAGAGAAGGAAACAGTTGCAGAAAGATCGAGAAAGGTGGATTGCAAAAGTCTTAGGCTGAGAATTAGAACGGGAACCCATAACGTACCCTCCTTTGTCAAAAATATTTACATCTGCAGGAATGATATACTCGAGTAAGATAATCCACGAAGCATGCTGTTATTAATTGAAAGGGGTCTTCAGAATATCAGTATAAATGTCATTGACAAAGAAAATGACGCAATTAATGATGTTTCAATGATACGTCATTGTCCTCTTGGATTTGTTTTGAACAATTGGACTACTGTGGATCTCCTTGTAGTTTCTAAGTCTTCTCCAGAGTAATGCTCAATGTTAACACTCTTCTTTTTTTGTACCCTTAAGTAATAGTAGGGATTCTTTTGTAAGAGCTTATGATTTGCTCTTTATCATTTAAATGAACATTAATGGAGATGCATTTTGTCATGGTCTTTTCATTCTCATTAAATTCATAATTTTTTCCCTCTTCTCACAACCTGTCATTGCATATATCTCACATCATGCCATGCATGTTGGTCCCAATACTTTGATGCTCCTCTACAGTTTTCTTTTCCATTCAACTTTCAGGTGCTCAGATATCAACGGTATGAATAAACCCGTGACAAATCTTGAAATCGATTTCGAAAAGGCTATTTGCTTAGGAGAGTTTGAAGCTGAGGAAAATGTTGAAGACTATGTCTCGTCTCTTGACTTACTAAGAATGGTAGAACAAGAAGATAAACAGATTCTACCTCATCAAGAATCTGTTGAGATAGTAAACTTGGGAAATGAAGAAAAGAGGCGAAAAGTAAAGATTAGGACTTCTATTTCAGATAACACTAACACATGATTTGATCGCTTTGCTTCATGAATACAAAGATTTATTTTCATGGTCGTATCAGGACATGCCAGGATTGGATGAGGACGTAGTAGTCCATAGACTCCCACTGAAACCAGAATGCAAACCCATTCAACAGAAGCTAAGACGAATAAGACCTGAAATGTTGTTAAAGATAAAAGAAGAAGTTAAGAAACAATTTGATGCTGGCTTCCTACAAGTCTCCAAGTATCCACAATGGGTAGCTAACATAGTCCCAGTACTGAAGAAAGACGGCAAGGTACGAATGTGTGTGGATTATCGCGATTTGAATCGAGCAAGTCCTAAAGATAATTTTTCTTTGCCATACATCGATACATTTGTGGATAACACAGCCAAACATTCATTTTTTTCGTTCATGGATGGATTCTTGGGTTATAATCAGATAAATATGACTCTTGAAGATATGGAGCAAACTACTTTCGTAACGATGTGGGGAACATTCTGTTATAAGGTGATGTCGTTCGGATTAAAGAACGCTGGGGCAACATATTAGAGGGTCATGGTGATGTTGTTTCATAACATGATACACAAAGAAATAAAAGTCTACGTCGATGATATGATCGCCAAGTCCAAGGGGGAAAGAGAGCATGTTGGGAACCTCAAGAAGTTGTTCGAAAGACTGAGAAAGTTCCAGCTAAAGCTTAATCCAGCCAAAGCTTAATCCAGCCAAGTGTACGTTTGGGGCTACCTCGGGAAAATTGCTAGGCTTCATCGTCAACGAGAAAGACATTGAAGTTAATCTAGATAAGATAAATGCCATACAAGAACTACCACCTTCGCGCACACAAAAAGAAGTAAGAGGATTTTTAGGGAGGTTAAACTACATCGCTCGATTCATTGTTCAACTTACCAATCAGTGTGACCTAATTTTTCAACTCCTTCGAAAACATAATCCGGGAGAATGGAACGAAGAATGCCAAGTGGCTTTTGACAAGATAAAACAGTATTTGTCTAGTCCCCCGGTACTGGTACCGCCAACTCCAGGAAGACCGTTAATATTGTACCTGACTGTGTTCGAAAATTCAATTGGTTACGTACTGGGGCAACATGACGAGTCAGGGAAAAAAAAGGCGATTTACTATCTCAGCAAAAAGTTCACAGAATATGAGGCAAAGTACTCTTCCATTGAAAAGTTATGTTGCGCTTTGGTTTGGGTAGTTCGAAGGCTCAGGCAATATATGTTGTATCATATGACATGGTTAATTTTAAAGTGGGACCCAATAAAGTACATGATGGAATCACCTGCACTCTCAGGAAGAATAGCATGATGGAAGATCTTATTATCGGAGTACGACATCGTCTATGTGAGTCAAAAGTCAATAAAAGGAAGCGCAATAGCTAACTTCTTAGCAACTCGAACAACAGATGAATATGATCTATTGAGATTTGATTTCCTGGATGAAGACTTGATGTGCATTATAGAAAAAGAGGGCGAGTCTTCAAAAGAGAAGTCATGGAAGATGAGCTTTGATGGTGCATCAACGCATTGGGGCATGGGATTGGAGCAGTCTTAGTATCGCCAGAGAGGAACCATTATCCGTTCACTGTTAGGCTGAATTTCTTCTGTACCAATAACATAGTAGAATATGAGGCCTGTATCATGGGATTTTGTGCAGCTATTGAACTAAACATCGAAATCTTAAAGGTGTACGGGGACTCAGCGTTGGTGATATACCAAATTTGTGGAGATTGGAAAGTGAGAGACTCGAAATTAGTCAAATACAGTGATCTAGTGACAGGACTGATCAAAGAATTCAAAGAAATAACTTTTAATTACTTCCCACGAGAAGAAAACCAATTGGCTGATGCCCTGGCCACTTTGGCTTCAATGTTTAAAGCAAACAGAGAAACAAAAATAATGCCTCTTCAAATGAGCATATATGAAGTCCCTGCACATTGTTTCAGCATTGAAAAAGAGCCAGACAGACGGCCATGGTTTCATGATATATTAGAATATGTCAAGAACCAAAAGTATCCCGAACAAGCAAACGAGAACGATAAAAGAACAATCAGAAGAATGGCAGTAGAATTTGTTCTCGATGGGTTCATTCTGTACAAAAGAGGAAAAGATCAAGTGCTTTTGAGATGCGTAGATGCTGTTGAAGCCAGAAAAATACTTGAAGATGTCCATGAGGGAATCTGTGGGACACATGCCAATGGTTTCACTATGGCCAGGAAGATTATGAGACTCGGTTACTACTGGTTGACGATGGAAAGTGACTGCATTAGTTTTGCAAGAAAATGCCACAAATGTCAAATTTACGGCGATAAAATTCATGCAGTCCCTTTGCCCCTTCATTTCATGACTTCTCCGTGGCCTTTTTCTATGTGGGACATGGATGTTATAGGGCCAATTTCCCCAAAAGCTTCTAATGGACACCGGTTCATTTTTTGTGATTATTGATTACTTTACAAAATGGATAGAAGCCACTTCGTTTGCCAATGTGACAAAGACTGCAGTTTGCAGGTTTTTAAAAAAGGAAATCATTTATCGATATGGTTTGCCTGAAAGAATCATTTCAGATAACGCCTTGAATCTGAGCAATAAGATGATGAAAGAAGTGTGTGAGCAATTTTAAATAAAGCATCATAACTCATCACCTTATCGCCCGAAAATGAACGGAGCTGTTGAAGCGGCCAATAAGAATATTAAAAAGATTATTGGGAAAATGACCGAGACATATAAAGATTGGCACGAGAAGCTACCATTTTCTTTGTATGCGTATTACACATCTGTACGGACATCTACGGGAGTAACTCCTTTCTCTCTGGTCTATGGAATGGAAGTTGTGCTACCTATCGAAGTTGAGATCCCTTCTCTACGACTCTTAATGGAGTCGAAATTAGAGGAAGCAGAATGGGTTCGAGCTCGATATGACCAGTTAAACCTCATCGAAGAAAAATATTTAAAGGCAATTTGTCACAGACAAATGTACTAGAAGAGAATGACCGCGGCCTATGACAAGAAAGTACGGCCAAGAGAATTCCACGAAGGAAAACTCGTGCTGAGAAAGATTCTCCCAATACAAAAAGACTTTCGAGGAAAATGGGCACCAAATTGGAAAAAAAAACCATATGTCGTAAAGAAGGCATTCTCGGGTGGAGCTTTGATTCTCACTAAGATGGATGGGAAGGAGTTACCTAATCTAGTGAATTCAGATGCTGTGAAGAAATATTATTAAAAATAAAAAAGGGAATCAAGGTGAAAACCCGAAAAGGGCGTCTTGATTAACACAAAAGATTAGGATGAAAACCCGAAAGGGCATTCTAATAAAGTAAACCCGGGCTTAAAGAGCAAGGCGTTTTGAACGGTGGGTCAAACAGCGAGACTACAGTATTTGAAGCATTTCTGAAAGCTCGAAATCTTCTACGCAAGAAGCCATGCTCGAAAAGATTCTTGATTGAGGAACGTGGAAGAGTTCATGCGTTGAATATCTAGAGCATTTGTATTCGTTGAATGCGATCCCTTTTCTCTTTATGACACTTTTTTACTATCATTGGTTAACTTTCTTTGTTTGCTACATTTGAAATAAATAAATGTAAGGTATCCCTTTTCTTCCTACCTGACCATTTTCATGCATCTAATTATGTGGTTTATTTACATGATAAATAGTGAAATGACATACTCTAAACAAAAGAAATGTTAAGCATTAACCGGATAAGAATTTGATAAGTACAAGAGCCTCAAAGCAAGGACAAAGTTCAACCAGGGGCAAAAGAGTGATATCTAAGAAACACAGATTATTCATGAAGCTTGAGGACGGGTACAGGGCCTAAAGAGAAAGTCAAGAGCCGAAGTAATGAATGCAGATCATCACAAAAATCGTGACGAAAAAGGACATACGACAAACATGCCTGAGGCGCATAGCAAAATCATGTAGGCATAAAGGCATTTAAGACAAACATGTGCATATCATGATAACATCATGCATGACATATACAGGTACTCCAGTAGAGCAAGAGGATGTGATGATAGCTGTACTGAATCAAAGGAAAAGACACATGAGTTCCACCAGATGACATCTTTTGGTATTTTGATGTTTTTATTTCTGTTTTCAAAAATCAACTCATATTGCGAGAGATGAGTTCAGCCTCAAGACACGTTGAGGTATTTTCAATTTCTATCTTTCAAAAAAATCAACTCATATTGCGAGAGGTGAGTTGAACCTCAAGACATGCTGAGGTAATTTTCAATTTCTGTCTTTCAAAAAAAATCAACTCATATTGCGAGAGGTGAGTTGAGCCTCAAGACACGCTGAGGTAATTTTAATTTCTGTTTGTCAAAAATCAACTCATATTGCGAAAAGTGAGGTGAGTTGAGCCTCAGGGCACGCTGAGGTATTTTCAATGTCTGCTTTTCAATTTCTTCTTTTCAAAAAAATCAACTCATATTGCGAGAGGTGAGTTGAGCCTCAGAACACGCTGAGGTATTTTCAAATTCTGTTTTTCAATTTATGTTTTTCAAAAATCAATTCATATTGCTAGAGGTGAGTTGAGCCTCGGGTCACATGCCGAGGTATTTTCAATTTATGTTTCAAAAAAATCAACCCATATTGCGAGAGATGAGTTGAGCCTCAGGTCACACGCTGAGGTATTTTCAATTCTTTTTTTTTAAAAGTCAACTCGTATTGCGAGAGTCGAGTTGAGCCTTAGGACACGCTGAGGTATTTTCAATTTCTATTTTTCAATTTATGTATTTCAAAAATCAATTCATGTTGCTAGAGGTGAGTTGAGCCTCGGGTCACATGCTGAGGTATTTTCAATTTATGTTCAAAAAAATCAACTATATTGCAAGAAATGAGTTGAGCATCAGGTCATACGCTGAGGTGAGTTGAGTCCTAGGTCGCACAGTAAGTTCGCAGGCCGATCTATTTTCAAGGTTTGATTTCTCAATAAAGAATAAAGATTGAAGTTAATCGAAGACACAGATTTTATATCCCTGAAGTTACAGTGAAGATAATTGAAGTTGCAGTGGAGCTGATCGAGGATATCAGACCTTGCCTTTCTAAAGTTGCAGAAGAGAAGACCACAAACCTTATCTGACTAAAGCGATGGAAGAGCAGATTGAAGCTGTAGATCTTATCTTTCTGAAGTTACAATGAAGCAGATAGAAGCCACAAGTCTCATATAATTGAAGTCACATTGGAGTAGATCGAAGCTACAAGGCATATATCAGAAGATGCAGTGGATTGAACCAAAGCTACAGGATGCGGTGGACTAGAAAGAGACTACCTGGATGAGAAGAACACCAAAGAAGTCCATACTTGGCAAGACTGAGCAAAATTGGCCTTTCTTTGTGTCTTTGCTCTATTCCCGTTATACGATAATGAGCAAAGAGGGGCAGCTGTTGTAGGCAAATTTTGGCCCGTTTACAAATTACCCGAGCCCATTAAACCATTTAACCCATCCTCAAACCCAAACTAAATAAAAAACTACCCAAACCTACACAATAGACCCATTTTACATCCTCAGCTCAATACTAGCCAAATACCACTAGCCCAAAACCTAAAATTAACCTAGCCCAACAACCAAGCCCAATCCCAAAACCCTAGCTTCCCACTTGCCTCTCCCCACTTGCCTCTGCCACCACCTGCCCATCGATCAACACCATCTCTTGGCGCCACCTGCCCCACAGTCACCTCCACCGTTCAACCACCACCTGCACAGCAAACAGGACACGCAACAGCAGCAAAAGATAGAAGTAGATAGTGTAACCAAAATAGGGCTATAAAAAGCCGAATAGAAACCATTGTAAAGGGTTGGTTTTTTTTGAATATTCAAGGAAAATAAATCAATACAAAAGTTAGATTTTAATACATACACAAGCAGTGATTCAAAATACAAGGGTAACATCAATCGAGCAACCAAAATACTGATATAAAAAATTTAAGGTGATTTAGTCTTTTATTTTCATTTATTTTCAGATCTATACTCCTATACATTTCACATATATATAAACTAAAAACATAAAAAAAATATAATACAAAAAAGGGAAATTTACCTTTTGCGGCCACCGGGCACGGTGGTCGGTGCCGACGCTGACAACGGTCCAACAATCGGACAGTGACCGGCCCTGTGGCCGAAAATCCCCCTCTCCTCTCTCCTCTCCTTTTTTTTTCCCTCTGCTGCTACAAACGATTTTTTTAAAAGAATTTAGCCTTTATATAGCCTCCCAAAACGACGTTGTTTTGGGGGCTACCCTTTAACCCCAAAACGACATCGTTTTGCCATAACCCGACCCGATCCGACCCGCTCTGGCCTAGGATCCGCTGTTTTTTAACGGAAGGGTTAATTGTGCTTTTAGCCCTTCCGCTTTTCTGATACTTCGCAATTAAGTTCTTATGGATTTTCAATTTGGCCCCATAATTTTTTACGGTTTTCAATTTAGCCCCCACTGATACGCTGCGTTTTGATGGGAAGGAGTAATTGCTGTTTAGGTCCTCCTAGGTTACACGCATGTTGCATTTTGATCCATTTTCTTTATTTCTTTTTAAAAATCACCCCAAAACTTCGTTTTTGTTTCAAATTTAGTCCTTTTTTCAGATTTAAGTTTATTTTCATATTATCTTTTTTATTTTATTTATTTTAAATATTATTTATATTATTCTCATGATTATCACTCTTATTATTACTGTTATTTTTATTCCTTTATATTATCAATATATTATTACTATAGCTACTATTATTATTTCTAATATATATATTACGTACATATTTTTAATATTATAATATATTTATATAATATTATTGATAAGCTTTTTTAAACATTATTAGTATTTATATTATGTATATATTATGCAAATATTCTAATACTATATTATATATATATATATTCTCATATTACTATGTATATATGTTTTTAATATCATATTTTTATATATTGTTATGTATATACTTTAATATTGTTAGTTATATATCTTTTATACTATTGTACGTATATTTCTGATACTATATTGTATATTCCTAACACTATTATATATATACGTACTTATGTAGTATGTGAATAGTTTTTTATATACTATTATCATTTCTAATATAGGTATATATTGTATATATTTTATATATATATTATGTACATATTTTTAATGTTTTCATGTATATATTTCTTATACTATTCCATGTACGTATTTTGATCATCTTATGTACATATTTATTATTAACATATATTTTCTTTCTTATGTTTTTATTATTTCTAATGTATTGTATATGTTCATTTTATATATATTATATACATCTATTATGTATATGCTTTAATATTATTATTATGTATACACTTTCCATTTCTATTATTACATATATTTTAATATATATATCTAGCATTATTAGTGTTTTTTAATATTAAGTTTACGTCACCTTACTTATTATTCTTATATGTTTATATATATGTTCGTTCTTATTTCGCGTTTAATAATATTGTCATCATGTTTAATATCGCATACGTTGTTATTGTTTTAATATTATTATTGTAGTTATTATTTGTTTCGACGTATTTCTAACTCTGTCATGTTTTGTTACCTCCCATTTTTGTATCATCTCACTGTTCACCGCTTTAAAGATTTTTATTCATGTTTTTTTTTAATTTCAATAAATAAGGCAATGTACCGATTTAACATTAAGCCATCGATTTCATCGCTATGTTGGGTGAAATTCGTCGGCTCGTGTTAAAGATGGAACACCCTTCTAAAAAACCGAAAACTAAAAATTCTCATTTTTTAATTAGATCACGATTAAATGTTAAATTGAATTCGTACTTTTGAAAATCAAGACAACACGAGTTTAATAAAGATACCAATTTTGGGCGTCGCGAGGGTGCTAATACCTTCCCGTACGTATCCGATTCCCGAACCCTATTTTTCTCTGGATTTTTGCGTAGACCCAAATTTGGCCTTCATTTTTGTTCAAGAATAAATTTTCTTTTCAAAAAAGATGTTTTATTAGGTGTCCGATCTCACCTAGAAAAAAGATCGGTGGCGATTCCCTTTTTTAATAAAACCAAAAGTCGATTTTCAAATTTTCAATAAGTCACCTCAATTAGCGATAGAAAGCAAAAGTTTTTACGTCGCGACATTATCAATTCAAAATAATATTTATCATCCAAGATGTTTATATTATTTCGAAATGTAAAATTACTTAAAATCACGTAATGGATTGAATTAGCTTTTAAGAGATGATAGTTTCTTGAATATCATATATAAATTTAAGTTTAATTCAATTAATTATATATATATAAATGAACTAATTCATATAATTTACCTTTATAACATTGTACATTTAGTATATTTGGGTTTTTTCAACATTTATAATTCAATCCATCACAAAATCGAAATTTAATGTGCAATTACATTTATGGTATAGTATTTAGTATATTTGGATTATTTTTTTGGTGATAAACAAATAACGAAGTTACCTTAAATTAAGTTGTTCAAAAACACCATTATTTTTATCTTGTTATAGAATTTTTAAGACTTCATTAAGGGCGTCATTATAAACTTGTAAGCTTATCTTCTAAATAGTCAGCAACTAGATTAACCTCCTTAAAAACATATCTAATCAATCACAGTCCTTCAATTTTCATAATCAGTTGGACCATCCTGAACACTTGATTCTTAAATTCACCATCACACTACCTTATAAAGTTTTGACCATCTCCAAATTATCGGTCTAAATGAGTATAACATATTTGAATTTTAATCTTAAATTATAATATCTTTTAGTAAAGCAAAAGAATTCAAATATTAATTTCTCATAAACTAAAAACAATTCCATGTATTCTAGGGATTAAATTGTTGGTAGAATTCTATAAAAAAAAAAGTTGTCTAGAGAAGCTTCCATGACCAAACAACGTTAATGACAAATTGGCAACCTTAAATAAATATAAAATAAAAAAATAGGAATTTTTATTTTATTTCATTTTCTTCCATACTTAGTCCCTACCACATTCATTACCTTAACCAGTTACTTATTTATAATTCCCTCATCAGTCAACTTGGCTACTAGAATTTAATTATTTACCTTATCTACCAAACATTTTTATTAATTCCACAAACAGAATTACTTTTTTATTTTTCTTCTTGAATTAGGTTTAGGTATATGCTTTCTTTTTCTATCTTTTCAAAAAGCCATCATTTACGATGAAGACAATGATATAGTTTCAAGCTTTAATGGAACCAATACTATATTTTCTTTTATTTCTTCTTAAAATTGGAGAAAAAGTGATTAAGGGTTGGGTTAATTTTTTCAAACTAAGACAATACCAAGTTGGTTGAAGTTGGTGGGAACCCAAGAAAAGGAACCAACATCAAATGTTGTAACTAATTTATTTCTGTTTACACCTCATATAATTCTTTTTTAATTTAACAATATGTTTTCAATTACACGTGTCATTAATTATAATAATTATTTAAACATAAGATTTTTATTTAGATTATAAATTTATATCGTAGATATTTTCAAAATTTTAAAGTAAAATCGAGAGGATAATTCAATCCCTATATTATTAGAATGTGAGAGAGAAAATGCATTTGATGACTACATTAATTACAAAGTAAAAAAAAAAAGTGTGATTCTCCACTCAAACATAAAAGTCGAAATTTATGTACTTTTAGCTTTAGAAGTTTAAATTATTTAAATATTTGAAAGGTATATGAAAAAATTTTAGATTAGTTTATATATTATTATTTAAATATTTCATGTATCATTATATTAAATTACTTAAATATCATATAACTTAACTAAATTTTTTATTTTTATTATCATGTCTTAAATAGATACTTTAACTTTTAATCATAATTTTTAGTGGCAATGAAAAATACTAAAATTTAACAACCATGTTTTTCCATGGCATTTTTCTATCACTGATAAACAATAAAAGTAACATATTTTAATCTCATTCATTAATGAATTTTTGGATGATTATTTATGCAAATTGGTGAATTTAATGCTCCTAATCCTTTAAATTCATATTTCTATACTTAGGAGAGCATTTGAAAGCAAAAGGAACGAAAAATGAGCCAAAATCGAACAAATAGAGCTATTTCCAAGAGCCACACAGCCTGGGCCTTTCCACACAAGCTGGACACACGATCACGTGCCAGACTGTGTCGATTTCATAACTTGAATCCCCAATGCACGAAAAAACACAATTTTTAAGCTTTCTGAGCATTCTAAAGTCTATAAATACAAATTAGAAGAAGAGAAGAGGAAGCCATCAGAGAATATCGAAAAAAACAACTCGAAGAACACCATTGGAGTCAACTCCGAAGCAGATTTTCATCAAGATCAAAGACTTCCTTTTAATTTCTTTTGAAATTTTTATGAGTTTCTTAGTTTCTTATGGTTTCTCTGACTTTGAGATGTTTTTATTCAGAATGAAATAATTCCCTAGATACCTAAGAAGGATGAAACCTATGATGAATTCTATTATTTAAATTTTATTTTACGAGATAAATATTTAACTCTTATTCTCAATTATGTGTACTCATTTCTTGTTTTAATATTTTCAGAGATATTAATTCATGTTTAATGTACTTAATCAGAGGAGCAAAAGTTCTTGTTTAAGAGTAGATCTAGTATAATTGAGTCGAGTTGCATGCAATTCTAGAAATAGGATGACATAAATCTACCGGATTAGAGTTAAATCTAATAGGGAAATCTATAGATCGAGTTAATGAGACAAATAGGGATTTTAATTAGAAAAAAATTTCAATTAATCAACCTAGTGTCAATTGCTCTTACACTCAAAAGAGATATGAGCATAATTTAGGGATTTTTACGGATCAAAACATCAAGTGAATAAATCGTTTAAATCAGACTCATAATAATAGATGAAGTCTAGGCGGATTCTTTCCTGGGTATTGTCTCTCTCATTGGTTATCTTTGGATTATTTTCCTGATTCATCCTCTGTTGAGTTCTTAGTTAAATTAGTTTAATAATTTTAGCTTAAAACCCGTCACTCCAATTTGTCGGCTAAATAATAAGAAAATGGTAATTATCAATACTTTTAATCCTTGTGAATACTATATCTTTACTCACCATACCTATACTACTTATCAATAGGTGCACTTGTCTTTGTCGTATTTTTAGTTAGTCAAGAAAAACACACATCAACCACACTTTTCAAAATTTTCAAATATACTTTTGAAGAGCAATTTCAGCTGTAACATTAATGGATAATGGAGAATTGGCCCTTAATCTCTTTCAAATTAAACGAGAATAATTTAACCCCTATACTATTCAAATGTAAGCAATAAAGATGATTATGCATGGTATTAACCATGTAAAAGTTGACTCGGTAAAAATAACAAAGATAAATACAATTGTTAAAAACATCTATATGTGCATAATTGATAATTAAAAAAACCATTATATAATATTCTAAAAATATAAAGTTCAAACATATATGTTAAAAATAAGGGAAAATTACACTACAGGTCACTCTAAAATAGTATTATTCCTATTTTTGTCACTTTAAATTTTGTTTTGTCAATTTATTCACTTTAATTAAGATAATTGCTCGAATTGCTCACTATTGTTAAAAATCCCTTAATCCACTAACAAATTGTTGATGTGGCATTTCTTTTTACTTCTGGCTAAAGCTAGAAACCTCTCTATAATTAGTCCAAAATACCTTTTTTGGTTATTTGCAACATAAGACTAAAGTTTGTAAGTTTTCTCTTTTTCCTCTTCCTTGTTTGTTTATGGAGAAAAGTAATAGAATAAAATGAGGATAGTTTTGACTATTTTAAAACAACACAACCCTTCTCATGGATGCTAACTAGTAAAATTAGTATTACACGCACAGGAAACAAAAATTAAAATACTAAAACATCAAAATTTTCTTTAATTAATATTTTGACAATAAAAGTAAAGAAAAACTCTCTTGATTGATCTTCAACTCGATCAATTTCCTTTTAATTTTCAAAGTATAAAAAAAAGTTGAGAATGTGGTTGGAGATCATCTACGGAATTATCATTTATTAATTGTTTTGATGCTTCTCCTATGGCGGCAACGACATTTTAGATTTTAAAATCTCTGATTTTAATGCTATTTTCTCTATTGTCAATCAATACTTTTTTTTTTTACAATTTCAATATTTTAAAAAAAATTATAGTAAAATTATTGATTTTGGTACAACCTATTGCTAAGATGAAATTATTTGTGTAAATATACTAGATTGTTAATATTTGCTTGATTTCTTGGAAATTGATTTCACAAGAAGAGCGTGATTACCAATGGTTAAGAGAAACGACGATAAGGATATTAAGTTGAGGGTGAGAGTGGGATTGGGTTGTTTTAAAAGAGTCAAAACTATCATCATTTTTCTCTATTACTTTTCTCAATAAACAAACAAGAATAAGAAGGAAAAAAGAGAAAACTTACAAATTTTAGTCTTATGTTGCAAATAAACAAAAAAAAAGTGTTTTGGACTAATTACAAAGAGTTCTCTAACTGTAGTTAAAAGTAAAAAAAATGTCATGTCACCAATCCATTAGTGGATTAATGAAATTTTTAACGATAGTGATCAATTTGAGCAATTATTTTAATTAGAATGACTAAATTGATGAAAAAGAATTACAGTGATTTGTTGTGTAGTTTATCCTAAAAATAAAAATAATTCCAAAATTTTAAATATTGTTTGAAGAATTTTTTAAATTAAAAAAACATCTTTAACTTTTTTTTCAAAATTTTGGAACTGAATATTATAACCTTTTTGAATTTCAAAGTATTTTATAATTTTGGAACTGATTATGATCCCCAATTGGCCTTATTCGATCCCTTGCCAGAAGTACATAAACTAATTGCTTCCTTTATTTTGGAAGGGACCAAATTACTTCTAGCCTTATGGTCTAGGGATCTCTTGGATATTTATCCATTAAAACTAAAGGTGGATGATACAATACAACCAACTTGATATCTGAAGTTGATGGACCCCTTTGATGTTTATTCAATAATACTTTTGTGAACAAAATGTTTTAAGAAAAGTTAATTTACTATTTATAAAAAAATTTATATTAAATATTCCATAAATCATAATTAATTTAATGAATTTCCATGCATCTAGAAAATATATCTACTAATATAATATTCTTAAAAGTAGAATATAAATTAATGCTCAAGTTTTTTTAGAAGAAATTAATGCTTAAGTTAATAATTTTTTTTTAAAAAAATTAGTTAATTTGTATTTTAAAAATGAGTTAGTATTTGAGACATTCGTTTGTTCTTATACTTTTTAAAATTTAGTTTTTTTTTTTACTTTTTCAAATTAACAAAAAAAATAATAGTGATAACAATCGAATTTAAATTTTAAAATTCAAAAAGTAGAGAAAATAAATTCCTAAAAATAAAAGTATAGAGATCAAATTCTAAATTTAAAAAAAAAACACATAGATTCACAACATAATTTAATATGTTACTATACCAAATATTTTTCCTTTAAAAGTAATATTTTTGTAGAAATAATAAAATTAATATATTAAAATACTTACTAATTTGGAGACTGAATTAAGTAAAGCCCAGCTGGGCAAGGAAGTTGAAAATTGAAATTACCAAAATTAAAAGAAATAAAAAAAAATCAACCTTGGTAGCTATCTTAATATGATGTGGACATTGCTGTTGGAATTGGGGCTTTGATGTTTTTTTTTACCACAAATGGACTGAAATAATTATGATAATAGCTTGTTGTATTAATTTTAGCAAAGAATTTCCACCCTCATTATTCTATAAATTTAATTATATCTTCTTATAATAACTTAATTTAACAGTTTCTTAAAAAAACAATTATTTAATTTACATTCATATAAATATAACCTCTCGGAGAAAAAATTATTTATTATATATATTACAATAGTTAGACTTAAAATAAATAATAATTAATATAAAGTTTAAACTTGAAAATAAAAAGATGAGTAATAAAAATTTTTATAAAAAAAATAAGACCATTTCAAAATAAGTGCAGATTTTTCTTTCTCTCTACTAAAAATAAATCATCGAAGTGACTAAATTTTGTCAATTGAATTAATTTATTACCAACTTATATATTAAAACATGTGTAAAAAATAATATCCCTACTGTACACAACATTAAAGAGTTATTTGTGGTGTAAAAGTGATAATAAATTAAATCGGATCGAATTGCTTAGTTAAGTAGTGAATACTCATGATCCTCGATCTTCAAGAATGATTCTATGTATCCTTTATTATAAAATGAAATTTGAGAATATTTTTATACAATGATCAAATAAAAAAAAAATCTAAGCCAAAACTATGATTGTGGGTTTGGCTCTCTTTATCATCCACTTTAGCCAGTCATCTTTCTCGTTGGACCAACCTGTGCTTTATATTAGTTCTCTCAAGGTGTTAATATCATCCAGCAATGGTTTATAGGACTTGATAAAAATAACATATTTTAGTTTTATTCTTAATGCGTTTTTGGATAATTAATCGATGTAAAATGGTGAATTTTATGCTCTTAATCCTTTAAATTCATGTTTCTATACTTAAGAGAGTATTTGGGAGCACAAGGAGCGAAAATAAAAAAAATCCAAGCAAGGTGCAGAGCCCACACGGGCTGGACTCTCCCACATGGGCTGGGCACACAGCCGTGTGAGCCACACAAGCTACCACACCGGTGTGTGTTAGATCGTGTCAAAATCGTGATTTGCACTCCAAACAGCAAAGAAACACAATTTTTAGGTTTTTTGGGGGCATTCTAAGACATATATATGACAAAAATAAGAAAATAAGAGGAGCCGTGATAAAATACTCAAGAAAACAACTGAAAAAATACGATTGAAGCCGACTCTGAAGTATATTTCCATCAAGATTGAATATCTCATTTTGATTTCTTTGAAGTTTATTATGAGTTTCTTTGTTTCTTGTAGTTATACTGTCTTTGGGATGTTTTTATTTGCTATTATAAACTAATTTTCTAAATACCTAGGGAGATGAACTCTAGGATGGATTTCGTTATTCGATTTCTATTTTTACGCAATAAATACTTGGATCTTATTCTCAATTATATGTGCTTAATTCTTGGTTTAATATTTCTAGACTATTAATCCATATTCGATGTGCTTAAATCAAAGGAAGAATAGACCCTATTTAAGAGTAGATCTAGCGTAATTGAGTGGAGTTGCATGCAATCCTAGAAATAGGATTACATAAATTTACCGGATTAGAGTGAAATCTAATAGGTGAATCCATAGATCGGGTTAATGCGATAATAGAGGTTTTAATTAGAAATAAATTTCAATTAATTAACCTAGAGTCAATTGCTCTTAGTCTTGAAGAGAGATATTAGCATAATTTAAGGATTTTTATGGATCAAGATACTAAGTTAAGAAATTGCATAATATAGATTAATAATGACAGATGAAGTCTCGGTGGATTCTTTCCTAGGTATTGTCTTGCTTCTTGGTTGTTAATCACTTATTTTCCTGATTTGTTCTTTGACGTGTTCTTTAGTTAATTAATTTAGTTCATTTTAGTTTTAATCAATCACTCAAATTTGTAGGTTAAATAATAGAAAGACGGTAATTACTAGTACTTTTAGTCCTTGTGGGAACGATATCTTTACTCACCATAGCTATACTATTAATTGATAGGTGCATTTACCTTAGTTAAATTTTTAGTTGGTTTACGACTGCATCAAATTTTTGGACCAATGAATTGAATAGATCTTCCTTCCAATGATACGTTTTAATGACCTATCCTTGATTTTAAAAGTACAGCAGGAGGTACCTATTTTAACTACTATGACCAATGCAATCCTTAGGACTAACAATTTCCTAATTGTACCATTATCATGCTGTATTCTTTCTTGATGCATCTTAACCAACCTTCCATTCAAGTCTCTAATGTGAAGTACCCATTCAAATTCTTCATTTTTTCCTACAACAACCAATTATGATACAATAAGAGTGAGTAATAGTTGCCCCACCCCCTTATGCCTTCAATATTTTTCCTTTTTGAATTGGATGAAACCCATTCCATTTGAGCTTTCCTCGTTATTTTGATGTACTCCTCCACTTCCTTAATGACAGCGGATTCATGCCGATTCTTTCGAAAATAACTTTGTTTCTATGACCCCAAAATTTCCATAAATTGATGATTTACTCCATAATCTCATCTTTCAAGATTAACTCCATAATCTCATCTTTCAAGACTTGATCCCTCTCTCTAACTCTTCAAACAATTGTATGATCCAATCTATCATAGATAACGAACTATTATCTCTTGTACAAAAATGAAATCTCGATCCGAACCACACTACTCTAGCCAAATCACACTCCTAGAATAGGTTATTTATGTCCTCTTTTCCTTGGCATGAAGCACACTCTAGATTAGTAGCGTTAATTCTCCTTTTTAACTCAAATTTACAAAGAAGGTTATTATTGAGGAGTTTCCAAAGAAATATAATTACTTTAAAAATGAACTTTCAACGTCCATATAAAGTTCCAGATTCTCAATGAAATAATGGGACCATGTAATATTGAACCTAAGAATGTCTTTTATTCAGAATCTGTGAGTAAGCTGACCTTATCGAGAAATTCCCATCTGACGTGTGTTGCCATTTAGGTTTCACATGTTCCTCTAACAAAGATTTACTATTGATCTCCTAGTTCTCCTATCACGCCTCTGATAATATGATGAATCTACGACTCTGTAATTTTGTGTGAACTCCGTCTGTTTTCGATCTGCCAAGCGATATTATTTTCAATCACTTCCTTGCCCATTAAAATGCTCTTCCAAGTCATGTATCCTTGAAGGATGTTGTCTTTGGTGCAATGCTTTTTTATTAAGGTTTCTTTCTGAAACCAACTTTTCTCATTGACTAATCTCCATGCATGTTTGAGATGTTGAAGTATTTGATTATTGTATAATTTTTATGTTATAAAGTTATAATCTTGTTTGAAATATTATATATTTATATAAATATTGGCATGTGAATACATTATTTAGGTTAGGGTTAGTATTTATACAATGTTATCGAAATATGTTAATAATACAATGAGGATTCAAAATACTATCACATGTTATTATTTTTATTTTACCCTAAATGAGGTATGTATCACCTTCAAAATCCTATTTGTGTAAAGTATAAAAACTCTACTGAAAATGAATCCAATGATTTTTTTATGTTATATTATATAAATATTAATATCTTTGTGTATTCATGTTGTTTCACATATTTTTATGTTTTCTCTTTAATTTATTCTCTAATATTATCCAGCCTAACTTGAAGGATCGAACTCAAAAAATAGAAAAAAACTGAGGTTATCATTTCCCATTTTATATCATCTATAAATTCTATAGTCAAAGTGAGATTTTCTGAACTCGACATTTTTACTTTCCTCCTAAATGATACTGTATGAATTAAGTACAACCATTGAACTTGACACATTAAATTGAGCTAACCCTAAAAAAAATGTATTCTGAGAATAACTTTGAGAAAATATATTTTTAAAGAAGATTTTTTTTTTTTAGAATAATGAAGGGAAAAAAACTCAATAGTTTAACTTATTAAGCAATTAAACCCTAGACTTCTAGATAAAAAAAATTTACAAGCAAAGTTTGGATTTTAATAATTTCATGGATAAAATGATAGTAATAAATACATGTTAATTTGTATACAAGAATTATATTTTTATTTAGAATATCACATTTTTACACTTTTATTTAATATAATATTAAATAATTTAAAATATGGATAAGAAAGTAGTTAATAATTTCTAACAGAATAGCAAATTATGATAGATATGTATCTCATATTTAATTCTTATTTAAATCTTATCTCAAATATTTTAATATAAAAAAAACTAATTTCTTATAATGGATTTAAACAAATATTGGCAGTTAAATTGATATGAAAGCCATATTGACAATGAATCACTAAAAATAGAGATTAAATATTAATAATATAATTTTTGGCAAAGATTATGAATTTCCATATAAAATAAAATCTATAGAAAAGTTATGTGTTTAAACTATAATTTATTCTTTTAACTTTAAAATTATAATACTACATTAATATTGTTATATGATATATTTAAAAGTGTTTATGGACGAGGTTGGGGTTTAAAAATTTTCACCTCGAATTGATCTGACTCGACTCATTTTATAATTTTAAAATATTATTTTTTAAAATATAATATTTATATTTATATATTTTATTATTAAATTTAAATAAAAAGTAAATTTTATTAATATAAAACAATGAAATGGTTAATTGATAAAAGAAATTTTATGTCATTAATATGAATGTCCAAATTAATAATTTTAATAGGTGGGTGATTAAGTCGAAACCTGATTAATTGTGTATTTTATTAATAATATAATAAAAATAAAAATAATAAAACAATTTATTATAGTGAATTTAAAAAAATATTGATAATCAAATTAAAATAAAATATGTTTTAACAAACATAAATTTGGTGATAGTATTATGAATTTTCAAAGTTTAATAACTAAATAAAACTTCTCAAAAAATAAAGTTATGAAAATTATATTTTTTTATTTAAATTATAATAGAACATGTTCAATGTATGTTGTACATTGAAAGAAATGCTATTGCTGTGTATCATCCAATATGTATGGTACTATCACTTATTTAATTATTAGTATTTAATAGTTAGGTGACCAATTTTTTTATGTCAGCAATGTTAGTGTCCAAAATGTCTATAATCTTTTGGTCCAATGACAAATATTATGTAGTAGGCATGAAAATTTGAGTTTAATATCAAGAAATCTCGTTCTTCTTCCTCAATTATCAAAAAAGAAATGTTAGTACCAAAATTGATACTTTGAATAGTTGAATAACCGAGTTTAAACCTTTTGAATGGTTGAATGATTATCTATGTAATTTATCAATAACATTCATTAAACTTTACAACTAAAAATGTAATTATAAAATAGCAATATATGATAAGTAACATTATAATATGTATTAATTTATCAATAATATTAAGCTATGTACTTTGCATATGCCGTGGATATAATATATATATTTTAATTTGATCAATTTTAGTTACTATACTTTTTAAAATTTAAAATTTAATCTTGTACAAACAGTAACAATTAAATAATTTATTAATATTTAATATACTTACAAAGTATTTTTTATATTGTAAATAATTTTAAAATATTGTCAATGTATAATTTTTTAAAAATATTTATTTGTTAATATTTTAATAAATCTACTAATAGGGAAAAAAAACCTTTAAAAGTTAGTATCAACATTCAACAATGAACAAAGAGAAGAACCCAATAAATAATTAAAAGAAAAAGAAAAAGAAAATGAGAAAAGTTGGAAGCTTATCGTTTGAATAAAATAATTAGAAAATCTACCTAAACAAAGTCCAAGGAAGCTTCAACTTGTCGATCCACTTGCAGTGTCCGGCGTAAGCCTGTTTGCTATTAACAAAATATACCCCTCTCTCTCTCTCTCCAACTCCAACAAATCCTCCCTTTTCCACCTTATCGTATATATTCAAAACCATGATCTTCATCCCATGCCCTCATTTTTCGCCCTCTTAAACTACCCCCCATCAAATGCCTTCCTCTTTGCAGCTCCAACGCACCACTACCACCGCCGTTGGCACCTGCCGCCACCAAAAACAACAACCCCCACCCCCTACCACTCTCACGTCCTTTTTCCCTCTTCCAACCGGCGTCTCCGTTCCCGACATGGTCTCCGCCTACCACTTCCACACCTTGGGTCCTAACCAGTGTTGCTCCGCTGTGGTTCAAACCATCAAGGCCCCTGTCGAAACCGTCTGGTCGGTGGTTCGCCGTTTCGATAACCCTCAAGCTTATAAACACTTCCTCAAAAGCTGTCATGTCATCGTCGGTGACGGTAACGTAGGCAGCCTCCGTGAAGTCCACGTCATATCGGGTCTCCCCGCCGCTTTCAGCACCGAGAGGCTTGAAATCCTTGACGACGAACATCACGTGCTTAGCTTTAGCGTCGTCGGAGGTGTTCATCGGTTGAATAATTACAAGTCTGTCACGACTCTACACGCTTCAAACAAAGGTAACGGGACAGTTGTGGTGGAATCATTCGTCGTTGACATACCGCCCGGTAATACCAGAGAAGATACATGCACTTTCGTTGATACTATTGTACGTTGCAACCTTCAATCTTTGGCTCAAATGGCTGAAAATATGGCAACAAAAGAATCATTGTCATCATCTCCCTAAACTATTCCAAAGAAAAAGAAAATCTAATTCTCTCAATTCTTTTTTTTTTTCTCGATGTGGGATTTATCCATTAATGACTTCGTATCGAGATTCATAGATAAAGTTGAATGTGATCATATGTTACAATATTGGTATCAATGATGTAATGTTTAATTTGTAATTTTTAGCTTTTTTCTTCCCATCTGGTGAAGATTTCGCTTTGATGATCACACTCAATTTTAATGTAATTATGAATGTATTTCCTTCTTTGTTTCATCAAATATATGTGATTTCCACTTAAAATATCTTCAGCTGGGTTAGTATATTTAAAAAGGGTGTTTGATTTAATAAAAGAAAAAGTATATAGAAATTCCAGTTAGTAATCCACGGATCATAGGGGTGGCTAATGGCTATATAATATAAGATTATATATGGATAAAGAAGATGAAAAGGGCCGGTGTATGACATGTTAGAGACTTGGCATTTACATTACTATATTCAATTTAATCATTTCTTTCTAATTTTTATTCCATCATGTAACATGTTTACAAGAAAAGAGGCTAAATTATATATATATATATATATATATAATATAAACCATATCTTTAGAATTTTCATGTACGGATAGGTTTTCATTGTTTTTCTCTATAATCCACTGACCTACATGATATTTTTGCAATCAAAAACATTTCTTTTATGAAAAAAAGTGTAATTAATTTATCGAAATTGTTATTGATCAGTTCCATTATTAATGAAGTTTATATGACCGATGAAAGCAATTAGAAGTTGACACGTGACATGCTATATCAATATTTTTTTAAAAATTTACATTTAGACTAAACTTAAACAAATGAACATTTAAATTTATTTGAATTTGGACAATAATTTATCTAGGCTCATTTTAAATGTAATTATTAAAATAACATAAAATATTTTTAAAAATTATAATAAAAATATAAATCATTAAAAAATATAAATAATTATTTAAAATTATAAAAAATAAAAATATTAAAAAGTATAATTTTTTTTAAAAAAAAAAAAGATGATCAAAATTTAAGTAGGTAATTATTCATCAAAATGTCTCAAGAATACAACAATGACATATTTTTAGTAATCAATGTAATTCCTGAAATTGCTTTCCTCTCTTACAGCTTCTTCCATGTTAGATTTTTATATTTTATGATATTTTTATAATTATTTGAATTTATATAATTTTAAAAATATTTTATGATTTTCAGATAACATTTTATAATTTTTAATAATCACATCTAAGCGGAATCTAGATAAATGTATGTTCAAATTTGAATAAACCTAGATATTCTTTGTTCAAGCTCATTTTAGAGTATATTTTTAAAAATATTTAAGACTTTACAGCATACTTCTTATTCTTTTATTGACATTCGTTAATGATCAAACCATTAATCAATGATGATTTCTATTAACAGAATAGCTTTATTTTTTGGATTTAGAGCTGAATCGAATATGGTTTAATTGATTTTTAGATTTTTGATTGAGGAAAATGATTATTAAATGTAAATGATATGAAATTGGAAAACAAGATTATAGTGATTTAAAATCAGCCGGTAATCAAAGTTTCAAAATTCATGTACTTGAGAGAGAAGAATCAAAAGGTGGTTTAGAAAATGCAACTTGATTTCTTATAAAACTCCAACTTGTGGTACTAAACATTGCAAGTTGATGGTAATCTTCAACATCTTTTCTATTTATTCTTTTCCTTTATTACTAATTCACAGAATTTGTGTTACTAAATATATTCTTTAAAACCAATTATTATATTATTTATAATTCTACGTTTCGAATTTAATTCTATTCATAATTTTTACCTTCAAAATAATGTTTTTATTCATAATTTTTATCGCTTTACATAATATATATATATATATATTTGCAAGTTGAAGTGCAAGTGGGATGGAATGATATTAATGTTTCACATTTTTTATATAACAAAGCCAACCATTTGGTCTGTCTCGAACCTGATTTGACTGCTCAAAGCCTCCATCACTTAACAATCTTTTTTTTCCTCTTTTTTCTTGTAATTTTCATTAATCAATGTCCATATTGTTTTTTGATAAGTAATCATTTATAATGTTTTATTAATCCAAAATTTGGTGAAATGAATCAAAAGATTTAAGGCTTGTAAATGATCCAAAATCCAAAATTAAAATGATTTGTTCAAAGTTTGAAAAGCCATATTGGCCACTTGCTATGAAGGCCATGCGATTTGCTTGCATTTGCAACAGCCTGGAATCTGCTAAGAAAATCAGTCGATGGCACCCCCCTACACGTGCTTCTTGTCTGCAACTTGATAATATTAATATCATGCGATTATCAAACTTTATATAATCAACATCATTACGCTATAAAAAGAATATAAACATTGGAAATGAAATAAGTAAGTTTTTCGACCCTCTTTTTTTCTAAATTACAGTAACAGGAAAATACGATTAACATAATTTAACTTAAGGCTAATCTTTAAATTAATATTTACATATATATCTTATTCCAATGCATTGAAATGATAATATAATGTTATTATTATAAATAATATGTTAATTTTTTTTGAAAGTTACAAATAATTATAATTAATTGTCAAAATTAATAAAGAAATTATATTCAAATCCGAAAAGAACACACTGTAGGAATTGAACTTACGCGCTCAATGTCCTGAGACCTGACTGGCAACAATAAATTTGTTGTTTCATCGGCTTGGTCTACCATAGTCTTGCTTCTTGGCGAGGCACGTACAACAAAACAGGGCTTGGATTTAAAATTTTGAAGGGGCTTAATATTACCATGTTTGCTAAGCTTTATGTTTTCCTAATGATAGTGCAATGGAGACTAGGAAAGGTTCCAAAGCATCATGGGTTGCTATGATAGAATAAGAATGGAATTGAGGTTTCCATTTGGGATCATCATTGCATAGTTTGGTCTAAAGCTATAAATTTACAAGCGTTCATAAAATGGTTGGGTTAGGTTAGAGTTGGACTCCTAAATGGTATAACATAATACATAATTGCTTAAGTTTTACTCCTACTGGAATGAATTAACAAGGAAAAAGAGGATGTTGGGGATGATGGGGCAATGGGGAATTAGATTTGGGATGAGGCCAAAGCTGCAATCAAAGAGATTCCTATTTGCCAATAAAGTGGTAAGCATGCACCAATTTGGCCTTTTGTTGATAAAAGGCGTATTTACTGTTTCTTTTGGTATGAAAATTAATATAATTAATAGATGAAGTTTTAATTGAATGGTAAAGTATACATAAATGTTGAAAATTTTAGAAGCTTGGGTTTAAATCTTATTATGTGGCTTTTTTACTTAAATAATATAAAAATTAAAATTAATAACTGAAATGGCATGTCTATTAGATTATTTACCAAAATGGTAAGGTTTTACTGGTGCTGCTTGTCAAATTGGCGGCACCGGATTGAAATGTAATGATCTAAAGTATTCAGGGATTTGATATAAAAATTTACCATTTTGAGTGACTTTAAAAAAAAGTGAAAAGTTGCCGCCTGGCAATGTCGCTGCACCAAACTTTAAATGTGGCTAATTGCCTTCTAAGCCCTCCTTATTTATTATTTTCTTTTTATTCCCCTTTAACTCACTACATTGTGTTTAAACAAGCCCTCAACCTATTTTTGTAGTTAAATAAGCTCTTAACCTATACTTTTTATTCATAAAAACCCTTTATTTTAATATTAACGTAAATATATTTTACCCAAAGTAAAGCTATTTAAAAAAATATAAACTAATTTGCATTTTATGTTTATGTGAATTTGATGAGAATAGTTTATTAAATAAAAAAAATTAAAATTTCTTGAGAGTTCTTAAATACATGATATTCTTAACTACTCTTTTGAATTTTTTATTACTTTTTAGATTTTATGTTGATGTTAAAGTGTATATAATTTTTGTTGCATCAACAAAAAATTAAGCTAAGAGCTTGAAATTCAAAATATATTTACTTTAATATTAAAATAAAGGGCTTTTATGAGTAAAAATCATAAGAGCTTATTTAACTACAAAATTAGGTTGAGAACTTTTTTAAACACAATGTAGTGAACTGAAGGGAAATAAAAATAAAATAATAAATAATGAAGGCTTAGAAGGCAATTAAGTTTTGATGCCTCATGTGGCATGAGGTACCCTTTCACTTTTTTTTCAGCGGCCACTCAAAAGGGTAAATTTGCATATGAAGTCCTTGAATACTTTAGATCATTACATTTTAGTTTGGTGTTCCCTGTCAATAAAATCATACCATTTTGGTAAATAATCTTATGGGCATATCATTTTAGTTATTAATTTTATTTTTTATATTATTTAGGTGAAAAAACCTTATTATGTGCATATATTTTTGGCTTAAACAATAAAATGATACGTAAATTATACTCATTTTCTCAAGTTAGTACCTATACTTTTTTTTGTCTCAAGTGGTACCTAAACTATACTCTGTTACCCAAAATGGTACCTAAACTATGCCCCGGTGCTTAAATTACCCAGCTGTCAAAAAATAAAATCTCTTAACCAATTATTTTGTGACACACGACAATTATTAACTAAAAATATAAAAAAATTAAATATTATTTCCTTGAGTTTGTTTTCAAAAAAAAATTTATTAACATATATTTTTTCTCTTTTGTTCTTCACCAATAACTCCAGTGATGGAAATTTCAAGAATCCTTAGAAAAGCTTATTCAAACCCAGTTTTCGACAATAAAATCCAAATTTTAATAAGCTTGTTTTTCTTTTTAAACCTCGATTTTGATTCCTTTCTCGCCCAATCCAAAATCTATATTTTATTTTTCTAAAAAATAACTTTTCCTGTGCTTTCTATATACTTCGCATAAAATAATTAATGCTGAATGCACTTCTATAATGAAAGAGACCAGATAAAACATAAAGTCTAAATACAAAAAAAAAAGCTAATTACAAAAAAAAAGTAAGAGGATTGTCAAAAAAATTTTAACTTTTAAAAAAATTCATTAAAAGAGAAAGAAAGAATCATAGGGAGAGAGAGTGTGTAAAAGAGAAAGAAAGTATCATAGGGAGAGAGAGTGTGTGAAACAAATTAAAAACATAATTTAATTAAAAAAAATTATCTCGTACATTCACAAGCGAGTTAAAGGTGTTAGATGTGTCCGGTAGGATATATTAAAAATTAAAAAGAAAAAAAACTCATCACAATCTAGGCTTTATTGTCGAAAACTGGGTTCAAATGTGTTTCTGATTAGTTCTTGAATTTTTTGTCACTAGAATTTTTAGGTGAAGAACAAAAAAAAGATAAATATGTTTACAAAGGAAATAATATTTAATCTTTTTTTTGGATATTTTAGTTTAAAATTATCTCGTGCTACAAAATGATTGGTTAAGGGAATTTTTTTAACAACAGAGATAAAATAGGTAAGTGGTATAGTTTAAGTGCCTCTTATGACAATAAAAAAGTTTAAATATCAATTTAAAAAAATAAGTATAGTTTAGTTATCATTTTGTGATTTAAGTATATATATTTTTTATATAAAAAATATAAAATAAAAAAAAACACTTAAAACAAGTAAATTAATGATTATTCAATTGAGTTAATATCCATTTAACTCATCACAGAAGTGATTATCTGTCAAGGGAAATTCTTATCTCTTAAGCCTAACACAACGACAGCTTTAGTTTCTTACATAGGTCTATAAGTGTATGCCAAAGGTTGGACCACTTTTTTTTTTTTAATCCACTTTAAAACCCCTCCCAAAATGAAATATTTCAGTATTAGGCCCAAAAACATAATTAAGCAGTGCTTGTCAGTCTTACTAAATTATTCGTGTAAATAGGGTCTAATTATCTAAGAATTTGATAAACAAGTGGTAGTTTCGTAATAAAAAATTAAAACTCTATGTGAATCAACTGAATTAAATTTCGAATTCCCCGAAACAAAATTTTAATATAAATTCATTTGACAAAACAAACCTCAAAAGCTATAATAGAAAAATATACATTCAAGGATAAAATAATTTGGCAAAGAGAAGCTCATTCCAAGTATCTTGAAGGCCAGGCAAACACCAATGAATACAATCCGCATAGCTACTCGGGTTAGCTAACTGCTTAGGTGTCAATGGATTCCATTGCTTTTTATAAATCGATGTGTGTGCATCTTTGCGATAATTTGAGAGTTGAGTGATGTTAAGGAATGTAATGGGGTACTTTGATTTACTAAACGCTTCCCCAATCACTTTCATTACACTCTTTCTACTATCTGAACCCCAATAATTCGGATCTTCAATCATTGTTGTTTGATTATAACAGTTTTCACCTGGTTCACCTCCCCAATCTATACCCCTATCAAAAGAACAAATGAACGATCCAACACAAATTAATTTAACAGAAAAAATTCGATAATTCGAAACTTTAAATTATATAATTACTTTGCATGAGTAGGGGACATGCTAGTGAAAAAAACCCTAGTCTTCTTGCGATCCATATTTTTTCTCGCCCATCTCAACATGCTTCTCATTCCCATTCCATAGGCTTCCTCAGTTGAAACCTTTATTATTTCTTTATTCTCGTCCTCAAACGATCCTTTCCTGCTCAAAAATATATAATAAATATTTTTATTCGAAACATTTCTGATATTATATTTTTAATTTTTTTTAAAATATATTAAAAAATTAAATACATCCATATCCGACACCTACAAGACTTTCATGTCCAGTCCAGTCATCCACCACAAATAGGTATTGAAAACCAAGATATCAACCCCTTTCCAATTCTTGCCATGCTTATTGATCGAACCTTTCCTCACTATTCTATCCGATATCCTATGAACAATCGCATTATCTGAGTTCGATTCAAGGAGAAATGGAGCCCAGTAGAACTCAATGCTCGTATTATAATCCTTAAAAACGAAAAAATAATATTTGAACATCAATGGAGATTTTAACTTAAAAAAATATTGATCATAAATTAAATTAAATTACGTACCCTGGCTTTGAAAACTGTGAGGGAACCATTTTTATGAGTTTTCATGGATTTTTGGTCATCAGGGATGAGTTTATGAAGAAGACATATCATTGATACAAATTGACCACGGTTCAATGAGTCACCAACAAACATCATTTTCTTCCCTCTCAGTGTTTCCAACATCAATGTCGCATTGAAGCTGTTCATTCTATAATAATTATTCTCAGGCTATGTATCGGAAGTAAAAGTATCATTGAAGTTTTTATATTAAAAGTTAAATTGTATTTTGTCTATTATATTTAAAAAATAAATAAATTAATTTCTATATGTTAAATCAAAAAAGTAAATGGGTTATTTGTATTTAAAATTTCATTCATTTCTACTATAAAAATAAACGTAGTTGACGAGCGCCACGTGTATATCATCCTACCATACAGGGTCAATTTTTAATAGAATGATTCATTTGCTATTTAATTTAACATATAAGAATTAATTTAATCAATTTTTTGAATGAAAAATGCAATATTAAATTTACCTGTTAGTAGAAGGGTCTTTATATTACTTTCACAGTATAGTATATAAAATAAAACATTAAAATATGAATAATTTGTTTTTACCTAGGAAGATCGCATCCATGAGGTTGCCATCGCCATTTCTGATAGTCTTTATCAGGTCTTCCATGTTCTTGACATGTCAACTGGGGTTGAATGTACGGACACTCCGATTCTTCATAGAGAGGCCGAGTTAACTCGTCCCTCACCCACCTCCCACTGAATATATCACATCCTTCTTCGCCCTTCCCTATAGCGAATGCCAACTTCCCTCTTCTTTTCACTAACCCCAACAACCCCAATTCCCAAGTTAAATCCAAACAACATAAAAATAAAAAACAAAGCTTGACTCGTTTGACTGAGTTGAGTTAACTCACCAGGTTTAGACATGGCTCGGCCTGGAATTGGTTCAAGTTGTCCAAGAATGCACATGAAATCTTCTCCATAAAGAATAGAAACGAAAACAATGAAAGCTAACAACGTAAAGAGGTAGGGAGAGAGTCGAGCTTTTCTAAGAACAGCAGAGGAAGAAGACGACAATGGTGGTTTCATATCTTTGTTTCTTTAAAATTAAACCCAAAAATCTGTATTTTTTTTTACCTTAAATTTGTGTGTGAATTCTAATTATTTACAAGGGTTTAGGAATGTTGAGATTGGATTCATGAATTAATATATAGAGAGAACTATGCAAAGGTTTACTTCCACTACTGTTTCAGCAATTTAATAGGTTCATGTGTTCTCATTCTGAAATTTTAATTTTATCATTCAAATTCGTATATTTATAATTCTAATAATTTTATTTAAATAGAAATTCGATATAAACCCGAGAAAAAAATAATTATTATAATTATTATTCAATATTATTAGCATTTATATATATAATTTCTTTATTATTTTTGGTTACATAAAGTACCGTTGTGTTGTTGAATAATGATGCATAATTTGCAGCTAGAAAATGATTGTTTAGCCCCTACATTAATCAAACTATATGATTTGTCTTAATAAGTTCATCATAGATATTGAGGGGGAAATAGGTTTTCTTAATTTTTATTTTTATTTTCATTTTCATTAATTACATGTTTTGTAGATCTACTCAAGTGATTTATTTTTTTTCTCTTAAAGAAAATAAAAAAGAGTGGTAGTGGGCAGTAAATGGTGTAATGGAGAAGCTATAATTTTCCATTGGCTTTTAAGCTAAGGATTGTCCCTAAAATGTAAAAGATGCCATATCATTATCCTACTTTAGTGACATGGATATGCAATTTCTATCTTCATAATTATATTTAAAATTTTAGATAAATAATTAATTCTTGAAATATTTAAACATATATATATATATATGTCATGTCATTTTTAATGTTATTTATTTAACTTAACCTTTGCTATTGTATTTAATATTAAAAGAAAAAAAAATAAAGGTGATGGTGATGGTGATTTAATAAACTAAGGTTGCTTTGTTTTAAGAAATTTAGCATTTAGGTGAGGATTTGGTGACATTTTACATTATTTTTATATGCTTTTATTATAATGTCTACTCTTTAACAATAAAATAAAGCAGCAGTTAGCTGTTTTGTTGTACACCTTGGATGATGCAATGCATCACCTAAATCATTTCCATATATTTTTGTTTCTATTAAATTGTCTACTGAATTTTAGTTTGACTGATATTATTATTAAATACAAAAAAAATATGGACTCGAGCATGTTGAAACACATTTTTCCTTTTATTCAGTTATGTATAGTTTTATACATGGTATAAAAAAATAATTAATAAATTGAGATTAAAAATATGATGTGATAGAATTAAAATACAAGACACCATCCAATGTGCAAGTTAATCACTTTAAAATATAATTAATAAATTAAATAATAAATTATGCAATAAAATATATTCCTCTGTATATAAATGATAAATTTTATAAATAATTCTTGAAAAGTATTAAATTATGTCAAAAATTAAATATAGAGATAAAATCTTGAATTTAAGCGTAATATAGGGACTAAAACTAAATTTGATTATCGTTATATAATCTAAAAAGAGAAATGAAAGGATCAAAACTGAAATTAAACAAATTTGAGTGTAGTATAGAGATTGAAATAGAAATTTAACCATTATTACATAAAGTAAGAAAAGTAAAAGGATCATAATTGCAAGTGAACCATTATACCATAAATCATATTAAAAAAAAAACAAGTTGGATGATTTTATGCATGCTACACCTCACCTGTCTATAAAATTATCACTATATTTTTCAATTTATTCATACTTTTTCTTATATATATAATTTTGGGCCGAGTTTAATTTTTTAAAAAGAAAATTATATTCTTATTATTTTTAAAAAATGAAGAAAAATGTGAACGAAACGATTAAAGGCCCCAAGACCAGATGATTAGCCTACCAATTTTTTCAAGCTATTTGAGACTCCCAGATTCATGAAGATGCTTAAAGAAAACTTCACAGTCATGTCAACAAATCTCTTGGTAGGTACTTGGGATTTAATATGAAGCATATTTCTTCTAAAAGCTCATTTTTTCAATCTACCATTAATACGCTGAATATCAAGCTCTAAGGATGGAAGTCCAAATTGCTCTCTCCTCGTTGTAGGTTGACTATGATTTTCTCTGTAGGTACCTAAATTTACCCGGGCCCATAATTGCTAATCAGCCCAGACCCAAAAAAGAAATATAAACTAAAACCCAATTACAAGGACAGCCCGATAGGCCCAAAATCAAGCCAATCTTGGCAAACCGAAACCCTAGTCTCCTCCCCTGGCGCTGTACCCTTCCCATGTGCGCCCTCGGCATGCACGACGCCCAAGGGCCGACTTTGCCTTCAACCTTACACCAAAATGGCATGCTTTCACTGCCGTTGACCCCCCTAGGCCTGCAAAACAGAAGCAAAAGAGAGCAAAGCAGCAGAAGCAAAAGGAAATAGTAACAAACAGTAGAAAAATCTTTGTATTCGGCTATAAGAAAAGCCTGGAACAAACAATTTTTTTACACAGACTATTAAGGAAAAAGAGCAAAATACAAGCAAAGGTTGATTCCAATCTCGTTTTCGACTCGTTCTTCATATTTTATTTATGCTTTCATTTTTTTATTTTTCATTTTTATTTTTTTAATCATAAATCTATTTTAAACAAAATAAAAAGGGAGTAAAAACTCACCGAAACCGCCCCGTGACCGCTTCGTCGGAGGGCTTTTCGTCGTTGTCGCGTTCGAACCCAAAAGGGGGTGCGAACCATTATCCTTGCGCTTCCGAGGATTGATGGTGTTATAACCTTCAAACGCGCCTTGAAACGGGGCTTAATGCCCACCCTTGTGCACTGTCGGCCGCCGGGTACAGTGGTGGCACGATAGATGGAGATTTGGGTGTCCCCTTTGGCCGGCTACAAGGAGAGAAGGGAGAGAGTTAGGGGAATCTCAGATTTTTTTTTAGAGAGGAGGTTGCAAATGAAAATTTCTGAAAAAAATGGGCTTAAATGCAACCCTGGAAACGATGCCGTTTTTGGGTGGTAGTCCAGGTGCCAAAATGGCACCGTTTTGGCCAACCCGTTTTCGACCCGACCCGCTCCATGCCAAGACCCGAGCGTTTCCGCTTTAATGGGTTATTTTGGATTCGATCCCTTCACTTTTGTGGTCTGTCGCAATTCAGCCTTATTTCCTTTTCTTTTCTTTTGATTTTTACCCTGTAATTCTTGAAATGTTCAGATTCGGTCGCTATTGAAGTTATGCGTTTTGGGGGACGGGGATATTGCCCCATTTGGTCCCCCATCTCATTCGCGTATCATAATCTAGGCCCGATATTTGTATTTTATTCCGTTTTTTTCTCTTAATTTTGTTTTGATTTCGATTAAATCCTAATTTGTTTAATTTCATTACTTATTCATTATTTTATATACTTGAATTTAATAATAATATTATTTAATTATTTATTTGCTCATTCCTCGTTTACTTTTAAAAATTTATATTCATGTTTATGTTATTTTTCTAACCTCATTACTGTTTCTCTAATTTTATTTATTTATTTATGTTTCTATTATATTTCCATTCATTATACTTCTATTTATGTTTATGTATTAATATTACTGATATTTTTCATACATACATATTTTATTTTTATCATTTTATTTATTTATATCCTTTTACATAGTTTTTAAACTTCAGATTTTTTTATTTATATTATCAATGTCATTTTTATTTACTCTTTTAAATAAACTTTATTTATTTTCATCGTTTCCTATTGTTGTCATTTTACTATTTAATTATTTATTTTATATCTTTACATATATACCTTCTATTTTAAACTATTTTATATATAATATATTTTAAAATTTCTTAGGTGTTATTTAGTTATACTAATTTAGGTATTAATCGTTTTTAAAATCCTTTTATTGTTGTTCGTTTTAAATTTTCTGCGCATTACTTATTTTAAAATATTTTTTATATATTTTTTATTTTAAAATTTTTATATATATGTGTATATATATATATATGTTACTTTGGATTATATTTATATATTTTTTTGTTTAAACTATTTTTGTATATTATTTATTTTTTAAAATTTCTCTTTTACATATCATTTATTTTAAGCGCTTTTATATAATTTAAATGGGTATTATTTTAATTTATTTAACATACTATTTATTTAAAATTTGCTTTATATATTACTTTATTTCAAATTGTTTATATTTTATTTATGTTGAATCTTTTTCACATGTAGTTCTTTTTGAACTATTCTTTGGCATTATGTGTTTTAAATCTTAATTATTTCGTTTGTTATTTATTTTAAACTTTTATCCTATTTACCTTAAATTATTTTTTGTATATTATTTTACTTCGTTTGTCTTTGATTATTGATTGATATAAAAAATAATATACATTGTGAATATGGCTATTACATAGTAGAAATTATTTATTGGCATCTTCATATTGTGGCATTCATTAATATTGTATCTAATTCAAGTTTCATTATCCCATGTTCCATATTATCGTTCCATTTCATTTCATCACTTCAAAGGTTGCGTTTAAAATTTGTTACATATCCTTACTAAAAATCGTTTCATTTTATCCCTAACGAATAATGCATATTGCTAAGTGTTGCCCTCGCTATTATTCAAAAACAAAAGTTTCAAAATGAGGCAATGTTTCACATTTTGGAACATCGAGGAATTGTGCCCTAACTTACGGGGTTTCGATTCTCTCGTTGATTCTAGATAGCCAAATATCATTGAGTTTTAAAATACACGGAAATCCAATTAAAATTAAAGACTACTTTGCGCTCGGGAGTTCATGGTATTGTGTCCTAACTTACGGGATGTGATACTTCGATATCTCGAGATAAGGAAATCTTTAACAATCGTTTTGAGCTAATTCAAGCATTTTTAAAATCAATGTTAAAAAAAGATCGTATTTCAAATCCATTCCCGATCTTTAACTTTCGACATTAAGACACTAACTAATCAATTCGTTACCAATTTTTAGGCGTTTCAGGGGTGCTAATCCTTCCTTGCACGTAACTGACTCCCGAATCCTTTTCTCTCGAGTTTCGTAGACCAAAAACACCGTTTTAATAAACTAAAACGTTTTATTAAAGCAAGGGTGATCCGATCACACCTAATAAAGATCGGTGGCGACTCCCGTTTTAATTTTCATTTTCAAATAAAGTCGATTCCCTTTTTCAAAAAAATGGTTTCGACATTCTCCATACTCTCAAATCTACCGATCTTCAAATGATCCTACTTTAAAGCCCTTGAAAAGGTTTAATAAGAAATGTCTAGTGGAAACAAAACTTTGTATTTGGGATTACTCCTAAATGGAAAGGAGAACTTGACATTTAAAAATCGAAGGATTTTAATTAGGTTCTTTGAACAAGACAGGCTTGGAGAATAGTTAATAATGAAGATCCTTCAAAAGAAACACTTTCGTAAAAAAATACTACAGAAATTATGCCTTCCTCAAGGTTAAAAGTAAGCCAACTGACATCTAGATGTAGAAAAGCTTACTGCATGGTAAAGATCTTCCAGTAAGGGAATTAGATTGGCAAATTGGAGATGGCAGTAAACTTCGTTTTTTTTAAATGATAACATCATTCATGAGTTCAGGTTTTCAGGTGGTGGTAATGCCAACCGTTTAAAAGTTAATGACTTAAGAGAGGGGGGTGGGGGATGGAAAATGAATGAAGTTAACATGTATTTAACTGAAGAATCTATGCAAAAGTTATTCAATAAAGGGTTCCGTATACTCGGAAGAGAGGATCAACTAATATCAAAACACAATCCTTTAGGATTCTTTTTTGTAAAGTCAAGACATGCTTCTATTGTCTTTGGAGATCATATTGACAATATGCCAGCAATAGACAAGAATAGAACAAATCAACTTGGAGGAGGCTTTGGTCACGGAAGGTACCTTATAAATTTGTTTTCTTTCTTTGGAAACAATGCACTAATAATTTGCCTTGTATGAAGGAATTTGCTAAAAGAAAAGTTATTCCTTTGATCTCATTTGTATATAGAAAAAAAGGGTGCGTACAATTTTAGCACTTATTTTTTTTTTTTAGAGTTTGTTTTTAAAAGTGTATGTAAGGGAAAATTTTGTCCAGCCAAAATAGAAAAAAAATGAATAAACTAAATAAAAATAAAAAATAAAAAGTCCAAGTCTATTTACAAAAAATGGCCCAAATACAAAAAAAAACCTAAGACCCACAACCTAAACTTTTTCAGAAAACTAAAAAAACCCGAGTTCTTTCGCGCCGCACCCCACCACGTCGGCGTGCTCACTGCCCGAGGCATGACGCGCCCCCTGTCACCATTACACCAAAATAGTAAGGCATGACTCCCATCATCATCGTTGACCGCCATGGGTACTTGCAAAGAGAAAACAAAAGAGGACAGTGAGCAAAAACAGTGGAAATGGCAGAAACAGTAGAAACAACAAACAAAAAATAAAAAAAAATAGTATGTAATATATGGCTATAAAAGCCATAACAACAGATTGTATTCACACACACAAAGCAATTGAATAGAATACAAAAAAGAAGAACAACAAGTTTAACAAAACAAAAGGTAGTTATTTTTTTTATTTCGAAATATAAAAAAAAACAAAAGGCTAGATTTTTTACCTATTTTGTTGCACCACCGCCGTGGGTGGTCCCCGTCGACTTGTAAGGCTGCCAAATCCCTAGGGATTTGTCTAAGTTGTAAGGTTTTTGGCTATAAAGCCTTCAATTTTTCATAGTAAAAGGGGGGATCCAAAAATTGTATCACTCGCGTATTTTTCAAGGAATCAAACAAAAAACACACAGAAGGTTGATCTCCGATTTTGTTCTCTTTATTTTCATTTTTTGTTTTCTTGCTTTTTTAATATTTCTTTTATTTTTAATACAAATCTATTAAACAAAGATACAAAAAATAAAAAAAAATAAAAGGAAAGAGGAAGGATTCTCACCAGATCCGGCCCCGTCGCCGCGTTATCGGAGCCTTCCCCTCCGTTCGACATGGTTGAGTCTAAAAAGGGGGTTGAACCCTTGTCTTTTCGTTTTTGGAACTAGCCTCTAACAAGTAAAAAAGGGGAGAGCTAAAGGAGCCTATTTTGGTGTATCGCCGGCCACCGAGTGCGGTGGTGGCGCGGCGGTTGAAGGGCGGCAATGATGGGTTTCTTTGAAACCCTAGCAGAAAATAAAAGAGAAGGGAAAGGGGGAGAGAGCAGGGAAGCTCTCTATTCTTTTTGTTTAAAGTTGGGGGAAGGTTGGTAATGGAATAATAAAATAAAAAAAAGGGAAAGTTGGTAATGGAATAAAAAAGGGAAAGTTGGCAATGAAATAAAAAAAAAGGGAAGTTTTTTTTTTGGTTTAAATGATGATGATGAAACGACGTGTTTGGTGGAGTGGGGTGTGCATTATCCCTAAATGAGAGATTTGCTAGATTAGTCCTTCTCCTTTGCAACTCTATTCAACCAGGCCCCATTTTCTGTTTTCTTTTGTTTTTTTTTTAATTTAGCTCTTAGATTTCGTTTGGGTTACATCTGGGTCATTCGAAACACTACGCATAAAAGGCTAGGAATATTTTCCAGCTAGTCCCTCGTTGTTTCAGCGTGATTCATTTCGATCCTTGATGGCCTTATTTTCATTATTTACAATATGAGTCCCTCTTCCCTTACATGTATCTCATTTTAGCTCAAATTCTAACTTTTTAATTTATCCCTTAAAGTTCATTTCTTTTTTATTTTCGGTTCCTTGACCATTTAATCTTGTTTATTTTTCATTTTTTTATTATTTTCAATATTCTGGTTTTATTTTTATTTTCTTTAGTATTTTATTTACTTGCTCTTTTTAAATTCAACCCCTTATATTATATTTTATTTTTATATTTATTAATTTACCTATATTTTACGCCTTAGACTTCATTTTTTTATGTTAATTCAAATTCTTTTAGTTTCCATTTTTGTTTTTTTCTTTATTTTTATTTCACCATTGTTTTGTACTATTCTTTTGCCTTTATTTTTCATTGTATTATTACTATTAATATCCTTATCAGGTTGTCCTTTTTGCTCCATCAATATTATTTGTTATTTTTGTCTTATTTGTTCTATTTATTTTATTTTCTGTTTATAATTTCAAACTAAATTGTTTTATTTATTATCTTGTTCATCTACTTATTTCTTTATTCCTTTAACTTTTTATACTAAAAAGTTCATTTATTTATGTTTTTTAGATGCTCTTCGATTTTACTATTATTATTATTATTATTATATATTTCATGTATACACATTTAAATATTATATCATACCCAATATTATGCATACATATTAACATTATACCGTATATGTATTTTTTATAAATATTATATTTATATATTTTTTATATATTATATATTGTGTACATGCTTTGAGTATTATCATGTGTTCATTTTGATATATGTATATATCTATGTAATATCATTAATATCTCTTTTATTATTTTTTTAGCATGTATATACTATGTAAATATTTCAAAGATTGCATTTTTATTATGTATATATTTTTTAATACGGGTACATTTTTATATTACGTGTATATATCTTTTAATATTGCATTTTTATTGTTATGCATATACCTTAATACTACATCATTTATACATTATTATTTCTCATACTATCTTATGTTCATGTTTTTTTTTTAAACTATGCCATGTATATACAAGTACTATATATCTATTTATATAGTTATTAATAGTTGTTTTTTTATGATTATTTCTAATATGTATGTATTGTGTATTTACCTCTAATACTATATATATTGTATATTCTTACCATTATCTTTGCTATATTTATTATTATTAATCTTTATTATTTGACATATTATTGTTATCACTTTTTTCTTTCTTACTATCATTGTATTATTATTATTATTATTAATTATTATTATTGTTATTATTATTATTATTATCATTGTTTGTGTTATTTATTTATTTACGTATATATCATTTACTTAAGTTTTTATTTTACTTTTCGTTATATTTGATCCGTGATTATTTCGCGTGTTAGCTAATTTTTGTTATTCTCGTCTCTTATTTTATTTTATATTAATGCATCTATTATGCTCATGTATATTATCCTGTTTTTTATTTTATTTCGATTTACAAATATCACTTTATGATTTCTAATTCTCTAAATCTAATTCAAGTTAAATTAGTGTATTCCAAGCCGGTTTATAATTATTCGTTTAAAAATTCTTTAAAACGGAGACGATGTTCGATGTTTAGCAATTCGAGGAATCGTGCCCTATCGTGCTGGGTTGCAATTTCTTGTTTGCCCAAAATAATCGGATGTCTCTTTAGAATTTCGTTCATGTTTTCTAAAAAAAATTTAAAACGAAGGAAATGTTTGACGTTCGGCAATTCAGGGAATCGTGTCCTATTGTGCTGGGTTGCAATTTCTCGTTTGTGCAAAATAATCGAATATCCCTTTGGAATTTCATTCACGTTTTCCAAAGCGAGACAATGTTCAACGTTTGGAAATTCGAAGAACCGTGCCCTACAATGTTGGGTTTCGATTCTCTCATTGGACTAAATAATTGGGCATCCTTTTGCCGTTTTCAACATATAATTTTTGAAGTCAAAATTCATCATGTTTTCGAGGGCTTAAAGGATCATGTCCTATCGTGCTGGATGTGATGCTATATTCCTCTTAGCAAGAGAATTTTGATGACTAACTTGAGTTACTCAAATGTTATCAAAAAGGAATCACATCTCAAAAACATTTTTTAAAGCTTAGACATAAGGACAGTACTTAATCGATTTGGTACCAATTTTGGACGTAATGAGGGTGCTAATCCTTCCTCACACGTAACCGACTCCCGAACCTTTTTCTCAAAATTTCGTAGACCAAAATTATTGTTTTAGTAAAACAAAATGTTTTATTAAAACAACCCAAATTTCTAGGTGATCCGATCACACCTAAACAAGAAAAGATTGGTGGCGACTCCATTTTCGCTTTCCGAAAAGTCGATCCATTATTTTTAAATCGAAATAAAAAAATGGTTTCGACAGCTTGGCGACTCCACTGGGGATAATAAGAGAGTCAAGCTTCAAAATTGATTATTTTTTGTCCTTTTGTCAAAAATTTAAAATTTGGTTTTTAACAGATGATCCTTTTACTTCATTTGTTTTGGTTCAAGTCCTATAGAATACTTTTGCATTGCATTGCATGACCATTGTGGTCACACCTTTTAAGTGGGAGTGAGAAACTATGCTTTCGTGAGGTTTTCACCTCCGCATGGGCTAGAGGATCGCTTCCGGAATACATCCGTACTTATGTCTTCGTGAGGTTTTCACCTCCGCATGAGCATAAGGAAATGTATTCCCCTGAACTGAACTTGGTCCATATGAGCCTATAATGGGTGAGGACCGAGGAATCTGCTGGTTTGGGTACCTTATCTCTAGAACTAAACCGCATATAGTAAACCTTAGGAACCATTCTTGGATGAAGCCGCGTCGAGCCTTAGTACTTACCCGTATATGCATCATAATTATCATTTATGTGCTTGTATTCTATCGCTATTATTTGACACTAACCGGTGTTTTGTTTGGTTTTGTCTTTTTTGCATAACATTGCATACTAAAGGAGGAATTAATCCGTATTCAATTACTAAGTTAGAAAATTTGACATGGAGAATGAATTTCTTAGTAAAGTCGAGGATAATGCAGCCGTTCGTGCATGGTCGGAGAGGCTGCAATCGGAGAGAGGGGATAGCTTGGCACAAGGGTATGTATCGGAGTTGCAAGATTTCACTCGCGTCAATGTAGTACAGAACGAGCTGCAAGAGTTGAAAGACATTTGGGCTAGTTGGAATGAAGGAATCAAGCAATTGTTTTACCAAAATTATGGTGACGTATCCTACATGCTAGACATTAGAGTGGATAAGAATTTGTTCCGAGCCTTGGTGCAGTTTTGGAATTCTGCGTACAAGTGTTTCACTTTTGGAGAAGTGGATTTGGTACCTACCATAGAGGAATACAGTACTTTGCTCAGGTGTCCCAAAATTCAGGTCCGGAAGACTTATGCTTGGGTTTTTAGTAGTCAGACTTTCGTGAAGAAACTGATAAGCATTTCTGGGATGAGCGAGCCTTGGGTCATTACTCGGATTCAGCAAAAAGGAGATAGCAAATGTATCCCTTGAGAGAATTTGCGAGATTTGATCTTGACACATTCAGATGAAAGAAAGAGGGTTGATATATTTGCCTTAAGCATCAACGGATTAGTAATCTTTCCTAAGGCTTTGAGGCACGTGGACGAGGCGGTCATTGACTTGTTTGATCGCCTTGAAATGAGAATCACACCGGTGCCGGCAATATTGGCAGAAACGTTAAGATCTTTGAGCTCATGTCGGAAGATAGGCAAGGGGCGATTCATTGGATGTGCACAATTATTGATAGCATGGTTTCACGGACACTTGTGGAAGGTAGACAAAGTTTCCTATCGAGTCTTCTCCGAGGGTTATTTCCCGCTGAAAGAAGAAGCAGCATACAGAGGAGAGAGGATATCTCAGAGGAGAAGTGGATGGACATTCTTCAGAACCTCAAGGAAGGGGATATTGAGTGGAGAGCTTATTGGATGGTTCCTGACGAGATCATGTACTGATATGGTAACTTCGATTGGGTGCTATTGTTAGGAATTTGGAGAGCTACCGGGTATACTCCACTGTTAGCCTTGAGGTAATATAAGTCGAGGCAGTTTGTACCCACGACATATGGGCTTGCTCAGAGTGAATTCTCATTTGAATGTGCTCATTATAAGAAAAGAGTTCGGGAGTTATCGGATGCTTGGAAGCAAACTTGTTGGATGAAGAGGTTAGCCGTCGGTTTCATGGTAACGCCCGAGTATAGTGAGTGGTTTAAGAAGAGGATTAATGATAATATTCCTAGGCCAAGCTTGGAGAATGCTCAACCTATCGGGGAACAATTACAAGTCGCCCCATCAGAATTGGAAATTATAAGGCAAGATTTCGAGAAGAAGAGTTCGGAGTTCGGGAAGAAGATCGGACAGTTAGAGGAAGAGAAGATGCATCTAAGGTTTGACGCTGATGTTCAGAGGTCAGAGGCTGAGAAATGGAAAAAAGGAAAGAATAAGGCCAAAGAAGACTTAAACAGCTTGAAGACGGACTACAGGAAGCTGCGCCCATCTATGAGGACTGCGGGTTTAGATAAGACTTTCGAACAACGGCGCCACGAAATTCGAGAAGAAAAAGCCAATATCGATCGGTGGGAAAGAAAATTTCGAGAAGCTCAATCACGAAACGAAGATTTAGAGAAGAGTCTGTCGGTAAGCAGAAATGAGCGAGGGGAATTAAGTGCTAGAGTGGCAGAACTTGAGAAGTCTCCGCATCAGTACCGAAACCACAACACCGCAATAGAGTTGAGGGCAAGCTAGAGCAAGATAGAAGAAATGAAAGGAAGAATAGGAGAGTTAGAGGCATCACTGCAGAACTGTGAGATGCAGATCCAGTTTTTCGAGGCAAACGAGGATTGTTGGAAAGAGCAGCTTCACCATGCGCAAGACCAAGTCAGAAACAGAGATTACCTTATGGGGGAAGCCATAACCTAGATTCGGGAGGTAGCAAACTACTTGCAAACTTTAGCGGTTCAAGCGGACACACTGAGCGTGAAATATGAGTTGGAGTCGGATCGTGGACAAGAGCTGGCCTCGTTGCTTAGAAAAATTAGGACTTTAAGTGTTAGAGCGAAATTTTATTTGTAATTCGACTTTATGTAAAAGATTTTATTTTCGAGTGAAATTTTCTAAGGGCAATTGAATCAAAATTGATGCCTCATTTGCATTCATGCATTTGGATTACATCATATCATTATGCATTAAAGGCCATAAGAGTTTTCTAATTAATTAATTAAAAATTATTTCAGTAACCTGGAAACCAACGAAAACCAACCAACCACGCACCCCTACGGTACAAGAAAAAAATCAATGGATAAGAGACTCGAGAAATTGGAGCAAATGCAAAAGGACATGCAAGAGCAAATGCAGTCTCAGATGGAAAAGCAGCTAGCCAAGATTCAACGAGAGATGAAGGAGCAAATGATGGAGTCCCAGAGAGAAATGATGTCCCAGTTATCCAAATTGCTGGTAGGAGAAATAGATAAGGGAAAGGGCTCCATGAACCAAGTTGAGGAAACGAATGAAGATCTCCAATACCCCCTGGCTTTACTCCGACGCATGTACCGATGAAGCCCGAGATTAACCTACAAAAACCATCGGTCACAATCATACCCCAGCAAATCTAAGCCGGAGCTTCAATTCCAATGAACTTTCAAGCCGGCTCAGGCTCTAACTTGGTCAACAACCCGAACTATCCGCCCATTCCTGACTTGGATGAAGTTGCTGAAGAGGAAAAGGCGAGGATGGATTTGCAAAAATAATTGGAAGAACGGTGTAGATAGCACGAGGAAAAATTCAAAGCTATGGAGAGCGCGAATCATCATCAAGGGATTGATGCCAAGGATCTGAGTCTGGTCCTAGATTTAGTCCTCCCCCCTAAATTCAAAATACCTGAATTCGAGAAATACAATGGAACAAGTTACCCTGAAGCCCACATCACCATGTTCTGCAGGCGAATGACGGGATATGTTAACAATGACCAGCTACTAATCCACTACTTTCAAGATAGTCTGGTTGGAGCAGCGTCTAAGTGGTATAATCAACTGAGCCGAGCCAAAATTAACTCATGGAATGACTTGGCTCAGGCCTTTAAGAAGCAATACAATCATGTGACAGACATGACCCCCGACAGAATCACTCTCCAGAATATGGAAAAAAGGTCAAATGAAAGCTTCAGACAGTATGCACAAAGGTGGAGAGAGGTGGCCATACAAGTTCAGCCGCCACTTCTAGAAAAGAAGACGACAATGCTCTTTATCAACACCTTGAAAGCCCCTTTTATCACCCATATGTTAGGAAGCGCCACAAAAAGCTTCTCCGACATAGTGATGATGGGGGAAATGATCGAGAATGCTGTGAGGAGAGGCAAAATAGAGTCAGGAGAGAGTGCCAGAAAGTCGGCCCCAAGGAAAATGGACAATGAAGTGAACAACATGAGCACATTCAACAATGGGCAGTCCAAGTCAATTACCGTGAATCAACCCAAAACGGTGACTACCAATCAACAAAGCTCTGTAAGACAAGAATCCAATGCGAGGAAAAACACAGAAATGCCACAATTCACCCCTATACCCATGACATATAGGGAGTTGTACCAGAACCTGTTCAACGCTCATGTAGTATCCCCTTTTTACCTAGAGCCATTGCAGCCCCCGTATCCCAAATGGTATGACACAAACACCCAATGTGAATACCACGCGGGAATTACCGGGCACTCAATCGAGAATTGCACTGCGTTCAAGAAAGTAGTCGAAAGACTCATTAAGGTGGGGCTTGTGAGATTTGATAACCCAGCCACGCCCAATGTAGCAGGAAACCCACTCTCCAATCATACTGACCAAGGAGTGAATGAGATAAGTGAAGGCTTAAACAAAAAGACCAAGTATGAGGTGGAAGAAGTCAGGATCCCGTTGAGGCGAGTATGGAAGGAGATGGCTAAGAGAGGATTGATTGTGTTGGATTCGAGGGAAGAATCCAAAGAAGAGAGAAACTACTGTGAGTTTCACGACAAGGTGGGGCATGAAATCCAAGATTGTGTGGAGTTCAGAGCCCTAGTACAAAACATGATGAACAATAAAGAAATTGAATTCTATGAAGAGACCGAAAACCCCGTAGAGGGAGATATATGTGCATCGGAGGGAGAATCGACGATACAAAATTGAAGCCTAACTATCCCGTGGTGATTATTTCGAGACCCAAAAATAATTTAGCTGAAGTACAAATGCCACCGAGGGTCATAATCCAAATATCTGCAGTTTTCCCTTACAAAGACAGCAAAAAGGTCCCATGGAATTATGATTGTAGTGTGATGATGCCGGGAAAGGAGAGTCTGGTTGACGATTCAAAAGGGGACCAAGGCAAGGGTTTCTATACACGTAGTAGGAGGCGTTACGATACGGCGAATGAGGAGGTGCAAACCACAAAAGGATAATTCCAGGTGGTTGAGGAAATGAAGGGAAAAGCAACAAAACCTATTAATGAGCCAGTTAACGAAGAGGAGGCCAATGAATTTTTAAAATTCCTAAAGCATAGCGAATACAACATGGTGGAACAGCTACGTAAACAACCGGCCCATATTTCGGTGTTGGCCTTACTTCTAAGCTCGGAAGTTCATTGTAGCGCGCTAATGAAGGTCTTAAACGAGACATACATTGCCAATGACATCTCCGTTAACAAGCTGGACTGTTTGGTGAACAACATAAGTGCCGACAATTATATCTTCTTTAATGACGACGAAATACCACCCGAGGGCATGGGGTCGACTAAAGCTCTGCATATCACCACGCGCTGTAAAGGGTATACAATAGGTCGGCTTTGAACGTCCTGTCTTTGACCACGCTGAATAGATTACCTATAGAAAGCTCTCACATGAAAGAGTGCCAGAACATCGTAAAAGCATTTGATGGCACAGAGAGAAAGGTGATGGGCAGAATCGAGGTACCTCTTCAGATTGGGCCAAACACATATGAGGTGGATTTCCTCGTAATGGACATCAAGCCCTCATACAATTGCTTGTTGGGAAGGCCCTGGATATATTCAGCTGGGGTAGTACCTTCCTCGTTGCATCAGAAATTGAAGCTAGTATCGGAAGGGAGATTGATAACGATCAAGGCTGAGGAGGATATTATTGCAACTGTGAGCAATAATGCACCCTATTTTGAGACAGATGACGAAGCAATCGAATGCTCATTTCGATCTTTGGAATTTGTTAATGCGATGTTCATCACCGAGGGAAGCAAAATTCTAGTGCCAAAATTGTCCAAAACCACGAGGATGAGCCTCCAGCTGACGATCGGAAGAGGGGCCCTACTCGGAAGGGGACTTGGGAGACATCTGGAAGGAAGTGTTGAAATGCCAATGCCGAAAGACAAGAGAGACCGCTTCGGTTTAGGATTTAAGCTGGATGCGAAACAAATGAGAAGGGAGCTGGAAAAGAAGCAAGAAAGAAGAAGAGCTCGATTAACGGGGGAGGAAATCAAGTGGGAACCAATGACATTCCCCCATATATCAAAAACATTTGTGTCCGGGGGAATCATTCATCCTGAGAGAGACACGCCAATGACGGGAATTATAGAAGAAAGGCTAGAAAGTTTGGACATCAATGTCATATGTGAAGAGGAGACCGGAAGAGGGAATTTGTCGGGCATTTGCCTCTGCACGCCTGAAAGTGTTATGGACAACTGGACTGCGGAAGAGATTCCTGTAGTTTTTAGAACGGATTCAGAGTAATGTCCAAAACACACTTATTGCTCTAGGCCTAGGAGTAATAAGAATCTTTTGTGAAATAGGTCGATGTTTAAAAATGACATTTCAGTAAAATGCACGGTTATTATCATTTTTGAGCAAATGTTATCTCGTCCTTTCAATTCCATTCATAACCATACAAATGATTACTTTCGAATTCTTTTATTCTTGAAACATTCTTTTAAATATTCTTTCATTCGTCATTCATAATCATATCACGCAAATAAATGTTTCAAATTCTTTTGATTCTTTGTATCTGCCTTCGTCCTCATAACAGGTCTCCAGATATTAATGATACGAGTGACACTGCTAGCGACTCAGAATTTCCTTTCGAGCAAGATGTGTGTATGGATGATTATCAGGGTTTTGAAGATGACCAAGGCTGTAACCTATCTCCTGATTTGTTGAGGATGGTAGAACAATACGAGAAACAAATACTCAGATTGGGTAGCCAACATCGTCCCTGTCCCTAAGAAAGATGGAAAAGTGTAAATGTGTGTGGACTACAGAGATTTGAATAAAGCCAGTGCAAAAGACAATTTCCCACTACCTCATATTGACACCCTAGTGGACAACACGGCGGGACACTCACTGTTTTCATTCATGGATGGTTTTTCTGGATATAACCAGATCAAGATGCATCTTGAAGATATAGAGAAAACCACATTTGTAACCATATGGGGCACGTTCTGCTACAAGGTGATGCCATTTGGACTGAAGAATGCGGGGGCAACTTATCAAAGAGCCGTGGTAACCCTTTTTCACGACATGATGCATAAAGAAATCGAGGTCTATGTTGATGACATGATAGCTAAGTTTCGAACAGAGAAGGAACACATACAAGTCCTGGGAAAATTGTTCTTGAGGTTGAGGAAGTTTCAGCTAAAACTCAACCCCGCCAAAGGTACCTTTGGAGCCAAGTCTGGAAAGTTGCTCGGATTCGTGGTTAGTGAGAAAGGGATCGAGATTGATCCAGACAAAGTTAAAGCCATACAAGAGCTATCCCCGCCGCGCACTCAGAAAGAAGTTCGAGGCTTTCTAGGAAGATTAAATTACATTGCTCAGTTTATTTCACAACTGATCGAGAAATGTGACCCTGTCTTTCGCCTCCTCAAGAAACATAACCCAGATGAATGGGATGAAGAATGCCAAAAGGCTTTCGACAAGGTCCAACAGTATTTATCCAACGCCCCGGTGCTGATGCCACCTAACCCCGATAAGCCGTTAATACTATATTTGGCAGCATTCGAGAACTCCATGGGATGCGTATTGGGTCAGCATGACGAGTCGGGGAGGAAAGAAAAAGCTATTTACTATCTCAGTAAAAAGTTCACGGAATGTGAGGTAAGGTATCTGCCGATAGAGAAGTTGTGTTGTGCCCTAATTTGGACAACCCGAAGACTGAGACAGTATATGTTATATCACACCACTTGGCTTATCTTAAAATTGGACCCCTTGAAGTACATGATGGAGTCAACAGCTTTGAATGGAAGGATGGCCCGATGGCAGATTCTACTTTTTGAATTCGACATAGTCTATGTGAACCAGAAAGCAGTAAAAGGAACTGCAATAGCAGATTTTTTGGCCAGTAGAGCTTTGGAAGACTATGAGCCTTTGAACTTTGACTTCCCAAATGAAGACCTGATATGTGTTGCTACTACTGAAAAAGGTGCCCTGGAAGAACTTCCTTGGAAATTGAACTTCGATGGGGCGTCAAATGCTGTAGGCAATGGAATCGGGGCCGTCTTGGTATCCCCAAATGGAGATCATTATCCATTCACTAGTAAATTAGATTTTGATTATACGAATAACATGGTGGAATACGAGGCGTGCATCATAGGAGTCCGTGCAGCTATAGAACGCAAGATTAAAGTGCTAGAGGTTTATGGAGATTCTGTGCTAGTGATTTATCAACTCAAGAGAGAATGAGAGACCAGAGACCCCAAGTTAATCGATTATCAGAAGCTGGTCCTGGAATTGGTTAAAGAGTTTGATGACATTACCTTCCACTACCTTCCACGAGATGAAAATCAGATGGCTGATGTTTTGGCTACCTTCGCCTCTATGATCAAGGTGAACAAACAAGAAGATGTCAAACCCATCCGGATGAGCATTTATAAAACTCCGGCCCACTGTTATAATATTGAAGAAGATGAAGAGAGAGATGATCAACCTTGGTATCACGATATATTGCAATACGTGAAGAATCATGAATACCCGGACCAGGCGAGCGAGAATGACAAAAGAACGCTAAGAAGATTGGCCATCAACTATGTTTTAGATGGAGATATCCTATACAAAAGAAGAAAGGATCAAGTGCTACTAAGATGTGTAGATGCTGTAGAGGCTAAGAAAATCTTGAAAGAAGTCCATGAAGGCGTCTGTGGGACACATGCTAATGGCTTTAGAATGGCCAGGCAAATTATGAGATTCGGGTACTAGTGGTCCACCATGGAAGGAGACTGTGTCAATTACGCTAAGAGATGTCATAAGTGTCAAATCTACGGAGACAAAATTCATGTGCCTCCTTCACCGCTGCATGTCATGGTTTCTCCATGGCCATTCTCTATGTGGGGCATGGATGTGATTGGACCAATATCGCCAAAAGCTTCCAATGGGCATCGGTTCATCTTCGTGGTTATCGACTACTTCACCAAATGGGTAGAAGTCACTTCGTATGCTAGTGTGACCAAGTCGGCAGTGAGCAAGTTTCTGAAAAAAGAGATTATATGTCGATATGGAATGCCGGAGAGGATTATATCTGACAATGCATTAAACTTGAACAATAGTTCGATAGCGGAAGTCTGCAGTCAATTCAAGATCAGACATCACAACTCGTCACCATATCGCCCAAAGATGAATGGGGCAGTGGAAGCGGCCAATAAAAACATTAAGAAAATTGTGGGGAAGATGACCGAAACCTATAGAGACTGGCATGAGAAGTTACCATTTGCCCTCTTTGCTTATCGAACGTCAGTCAAAACCTCAACTGAGGCAACCCCTTTCTCTTTGGTTTACGGAATGGAAGCAGTGTTGCCAATCGAAGTCGAGATCCCGTCTCTTCGAGTGTTGTCAGAGTTAAAGTTAGAAGAAGCTGAGTGGATCCGGTCTCGATATGATCAATTGAACCTAATTGAGGAAAAGAGGTTAAGAGTTATTCGTCATGGTCAGATGTACCAAAAGCGAATGATGTAGGCTTATGACAAAAAGGTTTGCCCTAGAGAATTCCACGAGGGAGACCTGGTTTTGAAAAAGATCCTTCTCATACAGAAGGACTTTCGAGGGAAATGGATGCCTAATTGGAAAGAGCCTTACATGGTGAAGAAAGCTTTCTTTGGAGAAGCATTGATTCTAGCCGAGATGGACGGTAAAAACTTACCCAATCCTGTAAACTCGGATTCGGTCAAGAAGTATTTCACCTGAAGAAAGGGTGGCCAGAGTGAAAATCGACAAAGGGTGCTCTGAATTCGCAAAAAAAAAGAGGAGAGGCCAAGGTGAAAACCCGCAAAGGGCACTTTGGAACCAAAGGGGCCTTTGAGTTGAAAACCCAAAAACGGGCAGCTCAAATTTTAAATATGTGGCATATGACAGTCTTGTCCTCTCGAAATAAGCAAGACAGAAGAATGTTACACCTTGGAGCATCAACAAAAGACGCAGGATCTCTTGAACACACAGTTGGTTCGAATGAGCCTTTGAGAAATTAGAATAGTAAAACTCGTGCTGCGATATCTGGGGCACCTTTTCCTCATTTTATTTTGAGCCTTACCAGATTTGCTGTCCTGTTTAATGTATTCACTTCAAGTTTTGCTCAATAAAATTCCATCTTGTCCATTATGATAATCTCTTTCGAGCAGTTTTTTTGAAATCACGATTTTTGGACTTTTAACATTCACATAAAAGATGTTACGCATACTACTCTGGAAAGTTTCTAAATAGTACAAGGACCTGAAGCAGGGTCATTAGGCAGAACTAACCAGACTTAAAAGTGGGAAACATTGGAAAAAGAATAGTCCAAGTTGTGACTATTTCTTTGAATCTTCTATCAAAGATAACGACTAAGCAGGAAGACACGATAGTGCATCAATGATAGAACCCGGATGAACTATGAGCAACGATACCTTAAACATTTAAAAAGAAACCACTCTCATGATGTTTATACATTCGTAATCATTCATTTAGTTAGGATCATTTGGCTCATTTCGATCATGACATCCTAATTATTTGATATAAACATAGATACAGGAAACCCATTCTACAAATCATGTCTTTAGAAGACTATGTAGCGATATTGATCAATTCTACAGATCTTGTTTCCTTGAGATTGCAGTGGAGCAGATCGAAGACGGCGAACCTAGGCTTCCTGATGTTACAGTGAAGCAGATTTAAGCCACCATCCTAGCTCCCTAAAGTTGTAGTGGAGTAGGCTGAAGATTGTAGATCTTGTTTCCCTGATATTGCAGTGGAGCAGATCAAATATAGCAAATCTTATTTCCCTGAAGTTGCAGTGGAACAGATTGAAGCTAAATTACAGATCTTATCTCTCTGAAGTTACAGTAGAGCAGATCAAAACAGATCTTGTCTCCCTGAAGTTGCAGTGGAACAGATTGAAGACGGTAAATCTTGCCTTCCTGAAGTTGCAGTGAAGCAGATTTAAGCCACCATCCTAGCTCCCTAAAGTTGTAGTGGAGTAGGCTGAAGATTGTAGATCTTGTTTCCTTGAGATTGCAGTGGAGCAGATCAAATTTAGCAAATCTTATTTCCCTGAAGTTGCAGTGGAACAGATTGAAGCTAAATTACAAATCTTATCTCTCTGAAGTTGCAGTAGAACAGATCAAAACAGATCTTGTCTCCCTGAAATTGCAGTGGAACAGATCGAAGACGGTAAATCTTGCCTTACTGAAGTTGCAGTGAAACAGATTCAAGCCACCAAGCCTTAATCCCCTAAGCAGTAGGGTAATAGGCTGAAAATTACAAATCTTGCCTTCCTGAAGTTGCAGTGAAGCAGATTCAAGCCACCAAGCCTTAACCCCCTAAGCAATAGGGTAATAGGCTGAAAATCACTAGTCTTATCTCCCTGAAATTGCAGTGGAGCAGACTGAAGACAACGGATCTTATCTCCTTGAAGTTACAATGGAGCAGATCAAGCTACAATTGTAGAAGAACACATTAAAACCACAAACCTCATCTCCCTAAAGTTGCAATAGAATAGGTTAAAGCCACAAGTAGTCGCAGTGGACTGAATCAGAGCAATAGTTCTTATACCTTTGAGGATGCAGTGAGACTACTTGAAGAAAAGAAGCGTCAAGAGAAGTCGAGGCTTGGTAGGTCCTGGCAAATTTGGCCATTCTTTAGGTCTTTGCTCTATTCTCGTTACATGACAACGAGCAAAGAGGGGCAGCTGTAAGGCCCAAATTTTACCCGGGGCCCAATAAAACCAAACCTAATTTCAACCTTAGCCCGAGCCCAAATAAAAAAAATCTAAAAAAAATAATAAAACAGTCCAATTAATAATACATGGCCCAAATTAAAACCCCCATTAGCCCACAACCTAAACTAACCCTACCAGCCCACTATCTCAAAAATTTTCAGTAGACTACAAACTCAACCCACACGTCAGCACTCCAGACAGGATCCCCGTATACCCCGCTCCATGTTTTCGTCCATGTTTCACGCCCCTCATTCTCCACAACTTCAACACCTGCAATTGGAGCAAAGAAATAGGTAGAAAATGTATGGTTTTTGGCTATAAAGCCTTCAATTTTTCATAGTAAAAGGGGGGATCCAAAAATTGTATCACTCTCGTATTTTTCAAGGAATCAAACAAAAAACACATAGAAGGTTGATCTCCGATTTTGTTCTATTTATTTTCGTTTTTTGTTTTCTTGCTTCTTTAATATTTCTTTTATTTTTTATACAAATCTATTAAACAAAGATTCAAAAATGAAAAAAAAAAGGAAAGAGGAATGATTCTCACCAGATCCGGCCCCGTCGCCGCGTTATCTGAGCCTTCCCCTCCGTTCGGCGTGGTTGAGTCTAAAAAGGGGGTTGAACCCTTGTCTTTTCATTTTTGGAACTAGCCTCCAACAAGTAAAAAATGGGAGAGCTAAAGGAGCCCATTTTGGTGTATCGCCGGCCACCGAGTGCGGTGGTGGCGCGGCGGTTGAATGGCGGCAATGATGGGTTTCTTTGAAACCCTAGCAGAAAATAAAAGAGAAGGGAAAGGGGGAGAGAGCAGGGAAGCTCTCTGTTCTTTTTGTTTAAAGTTGGGGGAAGGCTGGTAATGGAATAATAAAATAAAAAATAAAAAAGGGGAAAGTTGGTAATGGAATAAAAAAAAGGAAAGTTTTTTTTTTGGTTTAAATGATGATGATGAAACGGCGTGTTTGGTGGAGCGGGGTGTGCATTATCCCTAAATGGGAGATTTGCTAGAATAGTCCTCCTTTGCAACTCTATTCAACCAGGCCCTATTTTCTGTTTTCTTTTGTTTTTTTTAATTTAGCTCTTAGATTTCGTTTGGGTTACATCTGGGTCCTTCGAAACACTCCGCATAAAAGGCTAGGAATATTTTCCAACTAATCCCTCGTTGTTTCAGCGTGATTCATTTCGATCCTTGATGGCCTTATTTTCATTATTTACAATATGAGTCCCTCTTCCCTTACATGTATCTCATTTTAGCTCAAATTCTAACTTTTTAATTTATCCCTTAAAGTTCATTTCTTTTTTATTTTCGGTTCCTTGACCATTTAATCTTGTTTATTTTTCATTTTTTTATTATTTTCAATATTCTGGTTTTATTTTTATTTTCTTTAGTATTTTATTTACTTGCTCTTTTTAAATTCAACCCCTTATATTATATTTTATTTTTATATTTATTAATTTACCTATATTTTACGCCTTAGACTTCATTTTTTTATGTTAATTCAAATTCTTTTAGTTTCCATTTTTGTTTTTTTCTTTATTTTTATTTCACCATTGTTTTGTACTATTCTTTTGCCTTTATTTTTCATTGTATTATTACTATTAATATCCTTATCAGGTTGTCCTTTTTGCTCCATCAATATTATTTGTTATTTTTGTCTTATTTGTTCTATTTATTTTATTTTCTGTTTATAATTTCAAACTAAATTGTTTTATTTATTATCTTGTTCATCTACTTATTTCTTTATTCCTTTAACTTTTTATACTAAAAAGTTCATTTATTTATGTTTTTTAGATGCTCTTCGATTTTACTATTATTATTATTATTATTATATATTTCATGTATACACATTTAAATATTATATCATACCCAATATTATGCATACATATTAACATTATACCGTATATGTATTTTTTATAAATATTATATTTATATATTTTTTATATATTATATATTGTGTACATGCTTTGAGTATTATCATGTGTTCATTTTGATATATGTATATATCTATGTAATATCATTAATATCTCTTTTATTATTTTTTTAGCATGTATATACTATGTAAATATTTCAAAGATTGCATTTTTATTATGTATATATTTTTTAATACGGGTACATTTTTATATTACGTGTATATATCTTTTAATATTGCATTTTTATTGTTATGCATATACCTTAATACTACATCATTTATACATTATTATTTCTCATACTATCTTATGTTCATGTTTTTTTTTTAAACTATGCCATGTATATACAAGTACTATATATCTATTTATATAGTTATTAATAGTTGTTTTTTTATGATTATTTCTAATATGTATGTATTGTGTATTTACCTCTAATACTATATATATTGTATATTCTTACCATTATCTTTGCTATATTTATTATTATTAATCTTTATTATTTGACATATTATTGTTATCACTTTTTTCTTTCTTACTATCATTGCATTATTATTATTATTATTTATTATTATTATTATTAATTATTATTATTATTATTATTGTTATTATTATTATTTTTATCATTGTTTGTGTTATTTATTTATTTACGTATATATCATTTACTTAAGTTTTTATTTTACTTTTCGTTATATTTGATCTGTGATTATTTCGCGTGTTAGCTAATTTTTGTTGTTCTTGTCTCTTATTTTATTTTATATTAATGCATCTATTATGCTCATGTATATTATCCCATTTTTATTTTATTTCGATTTACAAATATCACTTTATGATTTCTAATTCTCTAAATCTAATTCAAGTTAAATTAGTGTATTCCAAGCCGGTTTATAATTATTCGTTTAAAAAATCTTTAAAACGGAGACGATGTTCGATGTTTAGCAATTCGGGGAATCGTGCCCTATCGTGCTGGGTTGCAATTTCTTGTTTGCCCAAAATAATCGGATGTCTCTTTAGAATTTCGTTCATGTTTTCTAAAAAATTTTTAAAACGAAGGAAATGTTCGACGTTCGGCAATTCGGAGAATCGTGCCCTATCGTGCTGGGTTGCAATTTCTCGTTTGTGCAAAATAATCGAATATCCCTTTGGAATTTCATTCACGTTTTCCAAAGTGAGACAATGTTCAACGTTTGGAAATTCGAAGAACCGTGCCCTACCGTGTTGGGTTTCGATTCTCTCGTTGGACTAAATAATTGGGCATCCTTTTGCGGTTTTCAACATATAAATTTTTGAAGTCAAAATTCACCATGTTTTCGAGGGCTTAAAGGATCATGTCCTATCGTGCTGGATGTGATGCTATATTCCTCTTAGGCAAGAGAATTTTGATGACTAACTTGAGTTACTCAAATGTTATCAAAAAGGAATCACATTTCAAAAACATTTTTTAAAGCTTAGACATAAGGACAGTACTTAATCGATTTGGTACCAATTTTGGACGTAATGAGGGTGCTAATCCTTCCTCACACGTAACCGACCCCCGAACCTTTTTCTCAAAATTTCGTAGACCAAAATCATTGTTTTAGTAAACCAAAGGTGATCTGATCACACCTAAACAAGAAAAGATTGGTGGCGACTCCATTTTCGCTTTCTGAAAAGTCAATCCATTATTTTTAAATCGAAATAAAAAAAATGGTTTCGACACCTTTTTTTTTAAATTTTTTTAGCATTTAAAATTTATGTTGTGTATATCTTTTTATTTTTTATTATTGTATTTTTAGATGGTTATTACATTTCTTATTTATTTATTTATTTTGGTATTATGATAGTGATATGACTATTGTCATTAGTATTATGAATTGATATTTTTATTATTATAATTACATTATTATTATATTTATTTATTTATTATTTATCATTCTAATATAGATGTTCTACTTATATGGCTTTTTTATATTATTTCACTATCACTATATCATGCATTATATTTAAATATTTTTGTTTGTTTTCATACTATGTATAAATAAGTTAAATACACATTGCTTTGAATGTTAGTTTTTACTCAACGCATAAAAAAAGAAAATTTTAAAACCATGGCAATGTTCTGTATTTGGAGATTTGAGAAGTTGTGCCCTAACTTATGCGGTTCGACTTTCTCTTTGAACCTAGATGATCGAACATCCTTTTTAAAACTAAAAACACATGAGATTTAAATAGTAATTAAATAATGAGAAATCTTATTTTCGAGAATTCAAGATGTCGTGTCCTAACTTAAGGGACATGACATTTTCGTTTTGGTTACCTCGAGATAAGAAGGCCTTTTAAATATGTTTTAATTTATTTAAGTGATTTTAATTAAAATTAACATTATGCAAAGAGGGATCGTGTTTTAAATTCTCTTCAAATTTTTAATTCTCAACACTACATCAATTAATCAACTAGGAACCAATTTTGGGCATTACGAGGGTGTTAATCCTTCCTCGTGCATAACCGATTCCTGAACTCATTTCCTGAATTTTTGTAAACCGAAAATAATTTTGATAAATCTAATATTTTATTAAAAATTTGAGGTGATTCGATCACACCTAATTAAAAATGATTGATGGCGACTTCATTTTCTTTTTAAAATAAAAAGTCGATTCAAAAAAGGTTTCGACAGTATATTTTGTAAGTAATCAAATGAGTCACTTGATTTTCAAACTAAATTTTTAGAAAGGAAAGCTTAGAAAGGAGTGATCGAGATTTTAGGTAAAAAAGTTAGGTTGCTAATTTAGTTTATCATTAGTGCTTATAATCACTTGCTATACGATGTGTTAAGATAGTGGATTATCTCCATAGATGTAAGGAAACTGAACTACACAAGCACATTGAATGTTGACTATTTTTGTCTTGTTCTTTACCAGAAGCAATTGGCATTGCTCTTATACACAACTTCTGACACTAATCACTTTACTTGCAAATAATTAGTTCTTTCATCATGCTATTTTGCAAAAGCCATATCGTTTAATAGTGACTTGGGTCCCTGATAGAAGAGATGAACCTTTTCAAACTAAGTTTCTCCATATCATTGCTACATTTTGAAGCATTTAGAAACAAAGAAATGACGTTTGCTTTGGAAATAGATCAGCTGAACTTATTGCTACAATCTTAATGGCTAAAAACATAACAACATTTTAGAAAGGTTGCTTCTCTCTTGAGCCAGTGAAGATTTCAAAGCATTCTATCATTGATTCTATACAATTTCCTGGAATATGGCGTTTCATTCATGATAGTCAAACACAACAAAGTGATCTTATAATACTGCAGTACACTGGAATACCATAATAGAACATGCTCCAAGCTTCACGTGGTAAGAGAAGTTCTTCTTCCAACATCAAAATTGAATGGTGAATACCTGTAATTTATAATGTAAGAGAAAAAAACATTATGCATTCTCTTCTTTGCAAATTTAACATGAGGCAATTTGTAACTTTGGTTGGCTGATTCGAGATATTAAAGCACCTGGTAAAGGTTGTAGCAGTTGGGAGAATAAAGTACCTTAGTTTCAACGAGGCCAAAAATTGGCCATGCATCTGCTGCAATGTAACGCCCTAAAATTCTTATCTATGTTCCTGTAATTGTTTGATATAACTATGTATCTGCTTCAATGGTCAAGTGTTTTGAGAGTGTGTGAGAGGTCTTGGGTTCAAGGCTTACCTTTGGTAAATTTTGGTATTTTTCTGACTTAAGTCTTAGACTTGTTCAGCAGGCTTATATTAAATTACTTGTAAAACCATAATAGAATGGACCTACTGGTCTGGTGGTTAAGATGGCTGTTGGTGTGTTGGAGGTATTTTGTTTGAATCCCTATACAAGCGTGGGGGATTAATTTTATTCTGTTAACGGTGAGAGTTTCGGTTGAATTGAAATTTTGTAAAAGTTGTGGAATATTGGGTTTAAGGGAGAGAATTTAGGGATGTGAATCATATCTATTACCTTTTCTTTTTGTTTTAGTTTTTTTTTCAAATTCTGGTTTCTTTTCCTGAAATTTTGATGCCAATTCTTGTTTCTCTACCATTTCTTTTTCCCTTCCATTGTCCATTTTGTTTCCTTTTTTTTGATGTCGCATCTTCGTTTTGGGTATTTTGGTTTTTATCACACATTCGGATAAGTGAGGTTTTTCTTCTTCTGTAACTTGCATTACTTCCATCGTTTGATTAGAATTGTATGGTCATTTTGACAACAGTAAATCGTGAAGGGCGTGACTTTACTCTTGTTGAATCATAGTCATCCGTTTGGCGTGTTAGGGCTAGAATAGAACACTCTAATCGAAGGCTTGTCGGTTTCGTGATTTTGAATTATTAAGATTTAAGACTGAGTTGGGATTTTGATTTGACGATTATAGGTTCTGGTGGTCTTGGGAGTGCTTTTACGTCAAAAAAGAACCAGGTGTGTACCCAAAAATGCAGAAAACAGGGTTTTAGTGAAAGCTAAAAACCCTACTGTCGACGCCACATGGGCGTGTGGTCACTCGTGTGGTAGGCCATGTGCCATAACATGGGCGTGTGATCTACAAGGCCAGGCCGTACCCGTAAGACACGGTCGTATGATGGCCAAATGAGCCTTGTGTGACACACGAGCTAGACTGATTTGGGCCGTGTAGGCAAGACGGGCGTGTGGGTCTACATGGGTAGTCTAACTGGGCGTGTGGAATTCTAGGCCAACCTGTGTGATCCACACGGCCAAGGCCAAATTGGGCCATATGGGCCACACGGGCAAGCCACATGGGCGTGTGAGCCCATTTAACTTAAATGTGTTATAAGGTTGCACGGGTAGCCCAAGTTGATTGTGAACCTACTGTAGGGTCGGTAAGCACTGCTTAGACCCTTAAATGCGTGCACTGTATGTATGATGTATGAACTGAGCATGATGATTATAGGAATGAATGCTGAACTGTATGTATAACTGATATTCATGTGTTAGCATGTCATATACTGTATGTTGCATTGCATTGGGTTGAGATGTTGATATTTGAAAGAAGTGTATTGAAAGGCTCTTAAGTCTATTATCTAGCAGCTCAACTGTAATTTACTGATTATGTGCCGCGTTCGGTACTACTTGGAGTGTAAGGATGAGTGGGTGTTGTAAACCCTACATGGAGTGTAAGAATAGACGAAGATGGTGTGTAGAGGCTGGTTGTATAGGACTCTGTTTACTGATTAATGTATATTTGATACTGTTGCTGTGATAGGCTTAGGCCCTAATACATTTCTGATACTGAAACTGAAATGAGCTAAGGCCTGAACTGCTACTAAAACGGAAATGGGCTCAGGCCTAGACTACATTTGACTGATGACTATTGTTTGACTGTATGCATGTCTTCTGTAGGGATTACACATTGAGTTTACGTAAACTCACCCCTTTCTGTTTTATATGTATAGGTAATCCCCAAACTTAGACGGATCGGTGCGGCAGAGGACTCAGCGATGACCACTATTGAACGGTTTTAATTTCTCTTATGGATTTAATTCCTATTTGATTTTGGGTAATTTTGATGTAATTTGGGTCTTTTGGACTGTTTACCATTGTTTTGGGATTTTAACTGTTTTCACGAACTTTTGAATTGCAACGAAACTCGGTTTTTTTATTAAACACAATGTTTTTCCTGGAAGCAAACGATTTTCTTTAAATATCACGGTTTTAATAGCTTTCACTATAGAGGAGGTTTACACGAATCAAATTAAAGAGAAAGTAGTTTTGAAATTGATGGAAGATAAATAAAAAGCTAATAAACGAAAACAGTTTTAACATGATAAATTCGTTTTCAAATTCCATTTCATGTGACATTGCCAGATTCGGCTATAACGTCTAGGTCAGGTTTGGGGTGTTACATGCAACTTTAAATTCAATTTTTTGATTTCTTAAATATTTTCTAGGTTGTTAAACACTTTGTTCTTATTAAAAAAAATACGATCTCTATACTTTTCGAATTTTAAAACTTTAATCCTTACCTAGACGTTATCTGTTGAATCCGTTTAGTTAAGTTTTGATATTAGTCATATACTATGTATAAAGTTGCAGATTTAGTTCATGTTTCCAATTTGACCATTCTTAGTTCTTCTACTTTTCTAATTTAAAAATTTTAATCACGAAGCAAAGGACCACCATTAAATCCATTAACTAAATTTTTTTGTGAGTAATATATGAAATAACAGGCTGACATATAGTATACATATGTAATAACAGAACTTAATGAAATTAACCATTATTGTTTAGTCACGATTGAAATTTCAAAATTCGAAAAATATGGAGATTAGGGACTAAATTCACAACTTACGTACTACAAAAACTAATGGAAGAATTTAACCTAAATAATAATAAAAGGAACTTTGATATTTCAATAACCAAAATGAAGAGAAAAAAAAGGGGATTGCTTGTCTAAACTACTAGTTCAATTAATACGTCAACCGAACTATCATTATTCGAATTAATTAAAAATTTAAAATTTTTAACTGTTAATCGAATTGAAATTTGTACATATTTTCTTTTTTTATAGTTCTATTAAATTTTAAATATGACAAAAAATACAATAATAATGCTCTTTTTATTTGTTTTTAGTTAAAAAAAAGAGAGAGACAAAAACAACAAGACAATAACTACACTAAATGAAAAACTACAAAGAACACAATAGCAACAGATAAATGATAATGTCATTTTGTTAAATATTTTAATTTTAATTTTTATAATATTTTTTCTTTGACACGTTATATCAATAATTGTAATTCTATTTAACTTATATATGGGCTTATATATAATATATTGAATATATATAATAATTAATTAAATTGTCAATCAATTATTAAATTGATTCGATTTATTTTGATTAATTAATTCGATTTTAACTAAAGTATTCAAGTGGGAGAAATAAGATATTTGTCGATCCGCTTTACTCCATTTTCATTCTACATATCTAATAAGCATAATAACCCAAAACCCAAAGATTAACAACATGAAAAATAAAATAGCATTGCATTAATTCTTTTCCAATTCCTCCCTAAAATATCGTAGGATTTTCGGATGAATAACTCAATCTTTGGATATCTTTAATCTCAATTATGAAACTTGTGCAAACTTCAGTAGTTACAAAAGAGTAAATAAAAAAAGAAGCAATTAATTAATTCAATCACTTGCTACATTTCTACAGTTAACTAGGATAAAATAGCTTGGTAAATAGAAGTTCATTCCAAGTATCTTGGAGACCAGGCAAACACCAATGAACACAATCCGCATAGCTAATCGGGTTAGCCAACTGTTCGGGTGTCAATGGACTCCATTGCTTCTTATAAATTGAAGTGTGGGCATCTTTACGATAACTCGAGAGCTGAGTGATGTTAAGGAACGTAATTGAATTCTTTGATTTACGGAATTCTTCAGCAATCACTTGCATAATATTCTTGTTTTCTGATCCCTAATAATTAGGATCCTCAATCAAAGTCGTTTCATTATAACAGTTCCCATCAGGTTCCCCTCCCCATTCCTGACTCCTACATACATAAAGTCATTCAACATCTAATTAATTGTTTCATTCATCTTCAAAAATTAATATTTTCTTTTGTGTATGTACGCATGAGGTAAAAGTATTATGAAAATTTTGATATTAAGAATTAAATTACATTTTGTCCATTTTATTCAAAAAATGAGCAAATTAGTTTGTGTATGCTAGATTAAAGAGTAAACTAGTTTTTTTATTAAAAATTCTATCCATTTATAATGTTAAAAGCTGATCTTTATATGTTAGGATGAGGTATTTGTAGTACACCATGTGTAACTAATTGATTATTCTATCAGTCACACCAGTTTTTAACAATATAAATGGTTAAAACTTTTTAAAAAATTACTAATTTGCTCTTTGATATAATTAATTTACCTATTTTTTAGTAAAAATATCAAAATACAATTTAACTCTTAATATATCAACCTCCATAATAATTTTGACGTATGTAAGAAAGAATTCTGACTCACTTGATATGCAAAGGAGACATGCTAGTGAAGAACACCCTCGTCTTGTTACGATCCATGTTTTTCCTCACCCATTTCAATATGCTTTTCATTGCCACTCGATAAGCATCCTCAGTTGTCAGCTCTTCAATATCTTTCTTTTCATCCTTAAATGACCCTTTCCCTTTCCTGTCAATGGACCATTTTTTTCCGAACTTAGTTAAAAACTATTAACATGTTCAACCCACACGGAAAAATGAAAGAAAAAACCGTACAAGAACTTCATCTTTCGGCCTGTCATCCACCATAGATATGTGTTGAATACCAACACATCGACGCCTTTCCAATTCTTGCCATGCTTGTTGATGGATCCTTTCTTCACCATTCTATCGTCCACTCTGTGAACGATGGCGTTATCCGAATTCGATTCGAGAAGAAATGGTGCCCAGTTGAATTCAATCGTCGCATTGTAATCCTAAAAAAATGTATCACAACAAATAATACGACCATCAAAACAAAACTAGCCATGTAATGAGTTGAAGAGAGATTTGGGAACCTTAATTACCTTGGCTCTGAAGACCGTTAATGATTGATCAATGGAAGATTCTAAAGACTTTGCATTTGGAGGAAGAATTCTATGGAGAAGGCACACCATTGAAACATACTGACCTCGGTTCAATGAGTCTCCTACAAACATCATCCTCTTCCCTCTTAACGACTCTAGCATCAATGTGGCATTAAACCTTGCAACAAAAATATTATCAAACATCAGCATATATTACTAATATTATATCACCATTTAACTCATATATTTATACACGTATCAATAAAAATTGATCATTTAACTCATCTAAATTATAGATAGAATGATATCAAATTTATGCTCAAGTTAATATTAATCTCATATCCTACATTTAAACAACTCATTATTTAAAAAAATTCAATTACACGTTAAATAAAATTATACAATCACAAATATTTATTTTAATGATTTTTATAGTAAATAATTTGAAAATTATGATTACATAACATGATATGAATAATTGTTTATATAATTTTTATCTAACATTTTCAAATAAAATAAAACAACACATAGAGTAAACTTGTAGCTAAGAAAAAAAGATCGACTTGTTGATTATGGTATGGCAAAATATTTCAATTATTTTGACTCTTAACACGTAGCAAGTAGGAACCAAACCGATATGGAATCTTTTTTCCATAGGCTTAGTTGAAGAACCAACCATCAATAGACAAAAAAACAAAGAAGACCCAGCTCAAAGTGGGCCCCAACTACACCAGATTACGTGGACTAAATGCAACTCAGTGTTCCCACGTCCTAATATTTTATATTTAAACAGGACGTCCCTTACTTGCCATCCACTACGAGTTAACATGTTATAATTTACACTAGAAGAATAATTTAAATATAATATAAATACCATTTATTAAATATTAAAAAGAATATTCTTTATAATAATATTATTGGCCCTCTAATTTTTTTAAAAAAATATTTTAGTTATTCGTTTAATTTCGTGTCTTTTAACCATTCAATTTATATTATTTGTCAAATCACTTTAAAATGAATGAAAAAATCAATATTTATTAACTTTAATGGCGTGACATACACGCGAATTGTCATGTGTATGCCACATCAGCAATTGATTAATTATTTTAAATTTAAAAAATATTTTTTTCATAATTTGTCATACTTTTTAATTTTTAAAATAATTTTTTCGAACTAACAATGTGTATGCCATATCAACAAAGTTAACAAACATTGATTTTTCCATCTATTTTAAGGTGATTTGATAAATAACGTAAGGTTAAAGGTTAAGAAAGACTAAAAATTAAATAAATGTCTAAAATGACTATTTTTTTAAAGTTGGGGCCAAATAAATGATTATGGGAATTGTTATTAGAGTTCTCAAATTATAAAAAAGCTTCATATTAACTTCATCACATAACTTTTAACTTTTGAAGTGTTCTACTTTTACTTGCATATTATTTGAAACACTTTCATTACCATTTCATGTGGTGAGAAGCCTCTGAAGCTTGAAACGACAAAAACATAGGAGTTGGCCAACATTTGAAGGTTTAAAAGAGAAACAAAACACTACGTAAGATTCCCAGCATTGAAAAACAAGACAACATGAGAATAAGTATTGCTCTGTGTTTTGTTTTTGTTTTGATCATGAGTATAAAGAGGTTTTAGTGTCATTAAATACCTGGGAAGATCACATCCATAGGGTTGCCATCGAAATTTCTGATACTCTTTGTCAGGTCTACCATGTTCTTGACATGTCAACTGGGGCTGAATGTACGGACACTCCGATTCTTCATAGAGAGGCCGAGTTAACTCGTCCCTCACCCACCTCCCACTGAATATATCACATCCTTCTTCAGTTTCCCCTATCGCGAATGGCAGCTTTGACATCGATTTCGCCTCCTTTTTCTTCCCTACAATCCCACAACCAAAACCCCACCAAGAAAACAGCATTATATATGCTTGTCAAACCCTAAAAAAAAAGTAAAAAAGGTAACCGAGTTAAGAACTGAGTCACCTATTTCTTCAGGTTCCCCTATCGCAAATGGCAGTTTCGACTTCGATTCCGTCTCTTCTTTCTTCCCTATAATCCCATAACCAAAACCCCACCAAGAAAACAACATTATATATGTCAGTCAAACTCTAAAAAAAATTTATAAAAAAACGATGACCGAGTTAAGAACTGACTCACCTGTTTCTTCAGGTTCCCCTATAACAAATGGCAATTGCGACGTCGATTTTGTCTCTTTTTCCTTCCCTACAATCCCATAACCAAAACCCCACCAAGAAAACAGCATTATATATGCTTGTCAAATCAAAACCAACAAAAAAAAAACACGACTGAGTTAATAACTGAGTTACCTGTTTCAGGGATTGGTTTGATTGGAACGAGTTCATTTCGATCAAAAATGGAGAGCAAGTCTTCACAATAGAGAATGAGAACGAAAACCGTGAACGTTAAGAAGGTGTAAAAGTAGGGAGAAGGACGTGTCTTTCTCAGAGCTGAAGAGGTTGAAGGTGGCAATGGAGGTTTCATTATTTTCTTTTCCTTTTTGATGTTTGGCAACTATGATTAGATAAAAATGGTGTTTTGAAATGAGGGAGATCACTGAATTCAATCATTTGCAATGATCAAAATATAGAAGCCTTTTCGTAGTTGTTGAAGTTTCCGAATATTCAATGTTTTTTATTTGATTTATTACTATAAAAAGATCCCTTTGTTGCCAAAATTTTAAAAACTTAAAAATACGAAATTATGTGAGAATAAAATGTGGAAATAAATTATTATTATATATATATATGACAGCATTATAAGGTTGTCCAATTTTTCACTTTTTTTTATTGCTAAGTTAATTAGATATATATTAAATTTAATCATTTTATGAGGTTACTGAATATTCTAGTTCAAGGGAGAAATTTCAAATTAAAATATTATAGATGATATTGTTGGAACAGATAATGTTGTGGAGAGAAGGCTGACTTTTTTCAAAAAAAAATTCGAAGTATCGTCCATTCAAAGCCAATTGAACACTTAACTTGTCGGTAGTGTCCCTAGTCGGGGTTTGGTTTTCTAACTCCACAGAGAACTTGAGCGTCGATATTGCTTGAAAAAGTTGTGAGTTTTATAGAGTGAAAACATCTTGTCGGATTGAATAGTATTAGATCAAGTGGTAGCATAGGTACTCAATAATTTCATATAAGGGCATGGCTCAAACCTTAACAAAGTGTAAATATTCATATTTTTTTGGTAGGTAACTGTGTGCAACACACAATCTAATCTTATCTGACAAGTCATTCTTGTTCAATTAAACTAGTTGCCTCTTTAGGCAACTTTAAGCACTCGGGCCCTCTATAAAATTGGTAGACAAAACCTTGATTAAAGATAATATTGACTTGTTGAGAAATTTGTCAACTTTTGGACGACTATACTTCGAAAACTCTTTTGAAAAGAATAATCAATTTTCCTTCATCAGGTAACCACAAACTCAAAAAGGATTAGTCTTCGTAATATATTTTTCAAAAAAATATATAAAATATAAAATATTTAATAAATATGTAAATATTATAATAAATACCAGTCATATAAATATGACTAAGATGATTTATATTATATTCGTATTTGAAATGGTAAATTAAAAGCAAATAAACTTTGATGTAATTAAAATATTAAAAATTATTAATTATAAGTTAAAATGTGTAAACATGAATAAATTTCTTAATTCTATGATAATTTGTAGGAAATATACCGAGTCTATATATTACATCCAATAAGTTAGAGGATGCTGGACATGATAAATTAATTCAAAATATTAGGGTATTATGACAAAATTGGTCCATTATTTTAATTTTGTTTTAAAAAATCCATATAATTTTCATCCAAGCTGTATCCAATGTACATAGTCAACAATATTCCCAATAGTGATGGATCAACTAAAAGGTTTTCATATACTATTTTATTATTATGTACCTACTTAATTATTATAGATTTTAATTATTTTCTTAAACCATTACTTCTTTTTAAAAATTATCATATTTATTTTTTTAGATAATATTTAAAACTATCCATAGCCCTACCCCTACACATAAATAGGAAGGTAATGCAGTCTAGTACACTCAAACTCACATCTTTCTAAATTGACAACAATGTCTATATCAATTAAATTAATATTCAATCGACAAATATAGGTAGTTAGCTCATTCTTTTTTTTTATTTAGATTAATAATGGTTAGTTACATTTTATATTATATGTAGATAGTTATGATTATAAAATGATTTAAACATAAGACTAATTGTGCTAATTTAAAATAAATTTGGTTAACAATAACTACTACCAAACTACAGAATCAGCATTGTGATACTGGGCTGTTAAGGCATCAATTTTTTATTTTCTTTGAAATGGATTTTTCTAGAGCTAACCTAATTCCATATTACTTTATCATGAACCAAAAAATTAAGAAAAACAAAAATTGTTTAAAATTTTAAAATTTTAGTTCTCACATAATTGCTAAATTTATGAAGTTTTATTATTTTTAAAATCTGATGCAGCAAACATATTTCTTTATGTGTAATGTCACGTCCGCTTGTTATTTCTACATATTATTCACTAAAAATTCAGTTAATGAATTAATGGCTATCATTTGTGCTAGTAATGAAATTTCAAAATTCAGAAAGTATAGGGGACAATAATTCAATTGGAGAATATGTATTAAATCTATAACTATATACATAGTTCAATATTAATAACTGAATTTAATCAAATGAATTAGTGATTATCATTTGTGTTAGTATTGAAATTTTAAAATTTAAAAAAATATAAAAATTTAAACTAGACAAATTAAACTACAAAGAATAAAAAAAATTTAAAAATTATATCAAGCTACCACCTTACAATTTTTCTTTTTTGAAATTAAAGAGAATTTATTCAGGAGAAAGCAAAGAAAAAAAAACACTACATACATAGGACCGTATACTCCAATAGGAAAAAACAGAGCATACAGCTTACAGTAAGAATTGTGGAAACACTAGTGCAGCCAAGAAAAGACATCAAATTACCGAAACAACCAAGAACACACCAGCAGGATTAATAAAAAAAAAAAAGAGATAAAAGCATTAGTACCTAAATTTGGTAACTTTTTAAACTTGGTCCCTAAATTTTTTTGGGTTCACATTAGTCCCAAAACTTGCACTTAATTTAATTATTAAACTTGGATTCTATTAATGTATGATGACATGGTACTTTGATATGTCATCACCTAAAATTTTAAAAATATATGATCTAAAAAATATTTTAAAAAATTCTAAGTGATGATGTAATATAATCTTAGAGTGTCACATTATTATACATTTATAGGATTTAAACCAAATTGAAAAAAGCTACCAAATTCAGAGATTAAAGTGAAAAATTAAATATTGAAAACCAAGATGAGAAAAGTTATTAAGTTTAAGGACTAAATATTACTTTATCCTTCAAAAATATTAAGAAGGTCCCTTTTCCTATCGATGCTAGCCTTCACTAAATTATAAGCTTTGATGCTTCACACACACAAGAGATATACTTTAAAAATTTATAATTTAATTTCTCTTCTTTTAGTTTTAAGAATTTAATCTTTCTTTTTAAATTTTTTCTTTTAAATTTCAAAATTTAAATTCAATTGGTAGTTTAATTAATATTTTTTATTAAATTAATTAATTGGTATCACATTTTTTGAAAACAAGGATGAGAGCATTTTGCAAAAGAACCAAACCCAAATTTCACCAACTCTTTCCCACATGCAAACCCAACATTTCTGTCAAAGCCCTTGAAGAGGAAAGGGAAATTGTAACTGTTGCAGGCCCATTTACCCGGTGGCCCACTACCCGTTACAAGCCCAATTACAAAATAAACCAAACCCATCTAAAACCTAACCCAAAACCCGAGCCTAATTCCCCCTAAAAACCCAACTAGGGTTTCAGAAAAACGAAACCCTAGCCAAACCTAGCGCCGCATCCCTCCCTCTGCCGTCTGCCTTGTCCCATCGCCACCCACCGTGCCTAGCTTCATCAACACCTGCAAAATGGCAGAGAAAGTCGGAGCACACAACAGATAATGCAAAGAATACAACTAAAATACAATGTAAATGGGATATAAAAGAAAAACAATATCTCTGTACATTTGCAATGGACACTGCATTTTCAAATTGAAAAAAAGAAAAAACAGATCAAAAAGGTTGACTCCCGTTTTTTCTCTGTTCTTGTTTCTTATTCACTTTAATCTTTATTTATTGCTTTTTTTTCTCTGCAATTGTTCAACAAAATAAACGGAACTAAAAGGGAAAGGAAATACCTTATTGCTTCGATGGTCTAGTGTCGGAGCCCCACCCTTGCCGCCGTCGGAGTTGGGCCGAAAGAGGCGTTTCATCCCTTTTCCTTTTGATGTCGCGGTTGAGAAGGCTTAGCCTTCAAGGACGCCGCAAAGAGAGAGACCGCTCTCGCGCGACTCCGGCCACTGGCCATGGAGGCGGAGACGAAGGTCTAAGCCTAAAGACCGAGAGAGGCGCAGAAAGGGAGAGCATTCGGGCTCTCTGTTTTATTGTTGTTTCTTTTTCTTTTTTTGTTAAAACTGAATGGGTGGCTGCCAGATTAGGGTTCATTTGACCCTTATGTGATGTGTGAAACGACGCCGTTTGGAGTCTGATCAGTGGCTCCAAAACGGCGCCGTATTGAGCATGACCCGCGTGTTGACCCGTTGGGCCCCAAGGATCCGCGTGTTTAGGCTTGAGGGGATATTTGCGAAATAAGCCCCTCCGCCTTTATGGCGTTTTCAATGCAATTCTTTTATTATTTGCAATTTCGGCCTCAAAATTTCCTTTTGTTTTATTTTAATCCCCAGACCATGTATGTGCACTTCCTTGGAACGGCGCCGTTTGGTTGGTGCGGGATATTTCCCCAGTTAATCCTTAGCTTCTTTCGCGCCTTTGAAATTAGTCCCTACGTTTGGTTTATTTTTAAAATTTATCCTGTCAATTTAGTTTAAGTTGTATTTTAATCCTTTTTCTTTATTTTTGGTTATTTTGTCATTTGAATGTGATGTTTTTTATTATTGTCTTCTTACTTTAAATCTTACTATATATATATATACATATATATGTCTAATATTTAATAATATATATACATGACTATATTATCTATTTTATAATTTATGTATGTATTTATATATACATTTTAAGTATTTATATTTATATGCCTATATTTCTACCATCCGTATCTATATACATACATTCGTACATCTCATGTTTCATATATGTTTATATACATATTCTTGTTATTATTTTACAATTTCAAGCATGTATGTATATGTGAATAAATTTTTATAATATATGTATGTATATATTTTTTTAATTTGTATAAGTATATATATATATGCACATTGTTCTATCTTAAAATTTTCATATTTATGTACATATACACGTTCTTGTAATATACATACTTTTATTATATATTTTTATGTTTTATAATCTACTCATGTATGTGTAAATACTCACATTTTCATATTTTATAACACATATATATTTTATATTTTATAGTTATATACATTTTCTTTGTTTATTTCTTCATTTACATTTTCATTATTTAGAATGAATGTTTTAATATGCTTATAATTGTGTATTATATTAGTTCGTCTCTGTATTTATTTTTACTTAGTAGCCTTTGTTTGTATTATTTTGCTTATATCATCATCATTTCCATTACACCAAATTTTTTATTTAGATTTCAAAAAAGAAATTTTAAAAATAAGTAATATTCGGTGTTTTAGATCTTCGAGAGAATCAAGCCCTAACGTATTGGGTTCCGATTTTCTTCGTTGAACCTAAATAATCGAGATTATTCTTTTAAAAAATGATAAAAAGCTCGTTATCGAGAATTCAATATGTTGTATCCTAACTCATTGGATGTGACACGTTGTTTTCTCGAGATGATGATTTTTTGAAATACATGTAATATTCAATGTTTAATATTTTGAGAAATTGTGCCCTAACGTATTGGGTTGCGATTTCTTCATTTGATTTAAACAATTGAATATTCTTTTAAACTTTATTACACGAATCTTTTCAAACTTAAGTTTTAAATGATCTCGGGAATAAAAAAGATCGTGTCTTAACTCGCTGGACATGATCCCTTTTTTTAATCCAAGATAATTAAACATCTTTTAAATAAGTAAATTTTGACATTTATTCGCACATCGGGAATTCGAGACATTGTGTCCTAACTTACTGGATATGATGCTTTCTTTCTCGATTAACGTGGAACGTGCCCCTCTTTTCCCAAAATTTTCAACACTTTAATACAAGGATCGTATTTTTAAAATTCTTTTAAATTCTCAATTTTCGACATTAAGACATTAAGTAATCAACTAGGTACCAATTTTGGGCGTATCGAGGGTGCTAATCCTTCCTCGTGCGTAACCGACTCCCGAACCCGTTTTCTAAATTTCGTGGACCAAAACCGTTGTTTTAATAAAATCAAACCGTTTATTATAACAACCATTTTTCGAGGTAATACAATCACACCTCATAAAAAAAAGATTGGTGGCGACTCCCATTTTTGTTTTCATTTTCCAAAACCCAAGTTGACCCCGTTTTCATCCAAAAAATGGTGTCAACAGCTTGGCGACTCCGCTGGGGACGATGAGTGAGTCGAGCCACGAGTTGATTATTTTTTGTCTTTTTGTCGAAAATCAAAAACTTGGTTTAAATATACGATCCTTTCATCGCATTTCATTGCTTTTATTACAATTTTCATCGTTGTGGTTTATAATTGCTGTGTTAGTTTAAGTTTTTGTATCTTTCTGCACATTGCATGGCATGACCGTTGGTCACACCCTTTTAAGTGGGAGTGAGAAACTACGCCTTCGTAAGGTTTTCACCTCCGCATGGGATAGTGAATCGCTTTCGGGATACATCCGTACCTATGTCTTCGTGAGATTTTCATCTCCGCATGGCCATAGGGAAATGTATTCCCCTGAACCGAACTCGGTCTGTATGAGCCTATAATGGGTAAAGATCGAGGAATCTGCTGGTTCAGGTACCTTATCTCTAGAGCCATATCACATGTAGTGAACCTTAGGAACCGACCTAGGTAGAGCTACTCCAAATTTTAGTGCTTACCTAAATGAATGTTGTATTTATTTATCGCTTATTTTAAATCTTATTCTGTGTTTAATGCTAATTTACTTTGTTTGTGATTGCATGGAATCTTCATTCTAAAAGAGGTGTCGATTTACGTTCAGTTTCTTGGTAGAAAGCTTATCATGGAAAAGGAGTTTGTTGATAAAGTAGAGGATAATGCGGCTGTGCGAATATGGGCTGAAACGACACAACGGGAGAAAGGCGATAGTCTTACCGAAGGGTACGTGTCGGAATTGTGGGATTTTACCCGTATCAGTGTAATCCAGAATGACCTTCGAGAAATGAAAGAAGTCTGGGATCAATGGGATGTCGAGGCCAAGCAGCTGTTCTATTGTAACTACGGTGACCTACCTTATCTGCTTAGTGTCAAAGTGGACAAGTATTTATTCCGAGCCCTTGCTCAGTTTTGGAATCCTGCCTACAGTTGTTTCACTTTTGGGAAGGTAGATTTGACGCCTACTGTGGAGGAGTATACGACCTTGCTTCGGTGCCCAAAGATTCAAGTCGACAAGGCTTATTCCAGAGCTGCTTGTGTCCCTCCGTTGTTAAAGAAATTAATGAACATCATTGGGATGAGCGAGCAGTGGGTCGCTGCCCGGATCCAACAGAAGGGCGACAGTAAATGTGTTCCTTGGAAAAGTTTGCGAGACTTGGTGCTTGTACATCCTGACTTAAAGAAAAGGGTCGATGTCTTCGCTTTAGGTATCTACGGACTAGTGGTTTTCCCCAAAGCTTTAGGACACATAGACGAGGCTGTATCTGATTTGTTCGATCGGCTTAGTAAAGGGGTTACACCGGTTCCGGCAATACTCGCTGAAACTTTTAGATCCTTGAGTGCGTGTCGGAAAGTAGGGGAGGGAAGGTTTATTGGATGCGCGCAGCTCTTATTGGTATGGTTCCATAGCCACTTCTGGAAAGTCGAAAAGGTCTCTTATCGGGTATTCTCTGATAACTACTCCCCTCTAGGAGAATTGGTGGCCACGCCAAGACGGGATGATATTTCAGAAGAAAAATGGATAGAGATACTCCAGAATCTCCAGGATGAAGATATTGAATGGAGGGCTCCTTGGTTAATTCCCGATGAGATATTGTACCGATGTGGAAATTTTGACTGGGTTCCGCTGCTCGGGATATGGGGAGCTATCGGATATGCTCCTCTACTCGTATCAAGACAGTATAGATCACGACAATTCATACCAGCAACGCAGGGGTTGGCTTATAGTGATTTTTCCTATAGGGAGGACAATTACAAGAAGAAGGTTCGAGGAATATCTAGTACTTGGAACCAGACTCGTCGAATGAATATCTTAGCCGTGGGTCCGACAATCACCCCCGAGTATGGTCAGTGGCGTGATCAAAGGATCAACGACAACATCCCAGCGTTAAATTCAGAAACTGCTCGATCTTTAGAGGAACGCTTACAAGTTTTGCCTTCTGAGATGGAAATCATCAAACAAGAATTTGAAAAAAGGAGTTTAGAATTGGGGAAGAAGATAGAACAACTAGAGGAAGAAAAAATGCAGTTAGGACTGGATGTGGACATTCAAAGATTAGAGGCCGATAAATTGAGAAAAGGAAAGAACAAAACAGAAGAAGATTTAGACAGCCTGAAGACAGATTACAAGAAGTTGCACAGGTCGGTAAGAACTGCTGGCTTGGGTAAAACGCCAGAACAATGGCGACAAGAAATTCAGGAGGAAAAGACGAGAGCTAATCAATGGGAAAAGAAATTTCAGGATACTCGGGCTCGAGAAGTCGCCTTGGGAAAGAGTCTACTAGTTTGCCAAGATGAGAAGACGGAGTTGAAGGTCCGGATAACCGAACTAGAAAGATCGCTTCACCAGTACTGTAATCGTAATGCTACGGTTGAATTAAGGGCGAGCTTAGACAAAATTGAAGAATTAAAAGGACAAATAGGAGAGCTAGAGAATGCATTGCAGAATAGTGAAATCCGGATAGAGCTTCTGGAAGAAAATAATGAGCAGTGGCAAAGACAATTCCGTCGGTCTCAAGAGCAGATTAGAGAAAGAGATTATATTATGGGAGAGGCGGTGGCTCAAGTGCGCGAAGTAGCTGATCATCTGCAGACTCTAGCGGTTCAGGCTGATCTATTAAGTTTGAAGTATGAGTCAGAGTCGGACAGGGGCCGAGAATTAGCTTGGCTTCTTAGAAAGGTTAAGGCTTTGAGTGTGAGGGCAAAGCCGTATATGTAGTCTATTTTATGTAAAGAAGCTCTCTATCTAGTAAAGTTTTCTAATGAAGTTGAATTAGAATCAGTGCCTCTTTTTCTTTGCATTCTTTTCATGCATTGCATCACATCATATGCATTAATGACCATTAAAAAAAACCTAATCGAATAAAATCATTTCAGTTAACCTGGAAAACCAACAAAGTTACTGCACCCGAGCTAAGGCAAAAATTATGGACCAAAGGTTGGAGAAGCTAGAGCGACTTCAAAAAGAAATGCAAGACCAGTTGCAGGCGCAAATGAAAGAGCAAATAGAAAAGATTCAGCGTGACATGGTGCAAAAGATGGAGGAGTCCCAAAATGATCTGGTGGCTAAGATGACGCAATTATTGAAGGGAGTAGATAAGGGTAAAGGTCCTGTGATTGTTAGTGAAGAAGAAAACAATGGTGAACCACTTTATCCTCCAGGTTTCACGCCTCCGCATGCGCAAGTACAGACTGAGCTGCATTCGCGGAGACCCTCTGTGTCGGTTAGACCCCAGCAGTTCCAAGGCGATGCTTCAATCCCAATAAATTTTCAACCCGGAGCGGGCTTTAATCCCGGTGATAGCCCGAATAATATTGCGGTCCCAGATCTTGACAAGATGGTTGAAAAGGACAAGGCGAAGGAGGAATTTCCAAAACAATTTGAGGAGAAATGGAAATGGATAGAAGAGAAGTTTAGGGCAATAGAAAGCATCGAAAGCTATGGAACAGATGCAAAGGATCTGAGCTTGGTTCCGGACTTGGTGCTCCCTTACAAATTTAAGATGCCGGAATTCGAGAAATACAACGGGACTAGTTGCCCAAGATCCCATATTACTATGTTTTGTAGAAGAATGACGGGGCATATTAATAATGATCAATTATTAATACATTGCTTTCAGGAAAGTCTTACGGGAGCGGCGTCAAAGTGGTACAATCAGCTGAGCCGAGCTAAAATTGCTACTTGGAGGGATTTAGCACAGGCTTTCTTGAGACAATACAATCATGTATCAGAAATGATGCCTGACAGGATAACTCTGCAAAATTTAGAGAAGAAATCGAACGAAAGCTTCAGACAATATGCGCAGAGGTGGCGAGAGGTGGCGGTTCAGGTGCAACCACCGCTTTTGGAAAAAGAGATGACGACGCTTTTTATTAATACTTTGAAAGCCCCGTTCATCACTCACATGTTGGGAAGCGCTTCAAGAAATTTCTCAGATATAATCATGAATGGTGAAATGATTGAGCATGCCATTAAAAGTGGAAAAATAGATGGAGGAGAAAATAATAGGAGGGCACCCCCGAGGAAAAGAGAAAATGAAGTGAATAATGTGAATACTTATGGTAGGTCAATTACCGTGAATCAGCCAAAGAAAGTGGTTGCTAATCAACAGGGATCATCAAGACAAGAGTCGGGAGCTAGGCAAACTACTGAAAAGCCCCAATTCACGCTAATCCCGATGTCATACAAGGAGTTGTATCAGACTTTATTCGATGCACATGTTGTTGCTCCTCGTTACTTGAGTCCTCTACAACCCCCGTATCCAAAATGGTATGATACGAACGCGCAATGTGATTATCATGCGGGAATTTCTGGGCACTCGATAGAAAATTGTACGGCCTTCAAGAAGGTAGTAGAAGGACTTATCAATTTAGGTGTTGTCAAACTTGACGACTCACCTAACGCAAAGAATCCGTTACCTAATCACGCAGATAAGGGGGTGAATATAGTTAGCGAAGGTACGGGAGAAGAAGTCAAGACCGACATTGCTGAAGTAAAAACTCCATTGAAACGGGTCTGGAAAGAAATGGCGAAAAGAGGGTTGGTTATTTCAGATTCTGAGAAAGGGCATGAGATGGGAAATTATTGTGAATTTCACCATGAAACAGGGCATGAAATCCAAGAATGTGAAGGATTCAAGGCCTTGGTTCAAAGCATGATGAATAACAAGGAGATGAGGTTTTATGAAGATGTGAAAGAAATGAGGAGCATATGCGCGACAGAGTTGGGAACAAAGGCTCCAAAAATAAATCATCCTGTGGTCATTATCTCACGCCCTAAGGGTAATGAGGTTAGGGCTCAGGTAACGCCGAAAATTGTAATCCAGAAACAATCAAATTTCTCTTATAAAGATAACAAAATGGTGCCGTGGAATTACGGGTGTAATGTGACCATTTTGGGAAAAGAAGCAGAAAGAAATCAGGAAATAGGTTCTTACGCGCGCAATGGAAAAGGATATGACGCTCAAGCAGAGTCGCCCAGGGAAGAGGATTGGAAGAAAGAGCAGAGGAAAGGGAAAGCAGTAGAAGTTGAGTCATTGGTAAATGAACCAATAAAAGAAGAGGAGGCAAAGGAATTTTGAAGTTTTTGAAACACAGCGAATACAGTGTTGTGGAGCAACTGCACAAACAGCCAGCCCGCATTTCGGTATTAGCTTTACTCTTAAACTCAGAAGTACATCGGAATGCACTCTTAAAGGTGCTAAACGAAACATATGTGGCTGACGATATTTCAGTAAACAAGTTGGATCGGTTGATCAACAATATTGGTGCTGACAATTTTATCTTCTTCAATGACGATGAAATACCATCCGGAGGAAGAGGTTCTACTAAAGCCCTGCACGTTACTGTCCGATGCAAAGGGTACACACTCCCGGGGGCCTTGGTTGATAATGGATCTGCACTAAATGTATTGCCTTTGTCCACTCTTAGTCGATTACCAATAGACAGTTCGCACATGAAAGCATGCCAGAGCATAGTAAGGGCATTTGATGGAACGAAAAAGGATGTTATGGGGAGAATTGATGTGCCATTAAGGATTGGCCCAGTCACTTATGAGGTGGATTTCTTGGTAATGGATATTAAACCCTCCTACAACTGTCTATTGGGGAGACCGTGGATACACTCAGCAGGGGCAGTACCTTCATCATTACATCAGAAGGTGAAGTTGGTATCGGAGGATCGTTTGGTAACAATAGATGCAGAGGAGGATATTATCACAATGATGACTAGCGATGCACCTTATGTGGACATCAACGATGAGGCATTAGAATGTTCTTTTCGGTCGTTAGAATTTGTGAACGCGATGTTTATTGCGGAGGGAAATAGAATTCCAGTACCGAAAATATCCAGGACCACTGAGATGGGATTGCGATTGATGGTAGGAAGAGGAGCCTTACCCGGGAAAGGATTGGGAAAATATCTTCAGGGAAGGATTGAGGCACCAATGCCGAAGGAAAAGTTTGATAGATTTGGTTTAGGGTACAGGCCAGACATGAAACAGAAGAAGAAAGAAGTAGAGAAGAGACAAGAGAGAAGAAGGGCGCGTTTGAATGGACATGAAGCTAAGTGTGAGCCTTTAACCTTTCCCCACATATCTACATCTTTTGTGTCGGGAGGATTTATTCATTCTGAATGTGGAGTGTCCGGTAGTGTCATGGGAGGAATGTTGGAAAATGCTTATACCAACGCCATAGAAGCAACGGAAAGGAGGGCTTTGTTGGAGATCTGCCCTTATGAGCCTGGAAGCGAGCTAAACAATTGGACTGCTGAAGAAATCCCTGTAGTCTTTAGGGCTTATTCAGAGTAATGCTCAAAACATTCCTGTTGTTTGTTGGCCTAGAAACGATATGAAATCTTTTGTGAAATAGGCATTGGGCCTAAATATCATTATTTTAATGAAATACGTGTCTACGTTCATCTCAATCAGTCATTTTTTTCCTTTTATATTTTTCATTTGGTTGATTGTCTTACAAATAATTCTTTCATTTGTAATTCTTTTGCACAAACATATTCATAAATTTATATTCTTGGTATATTCTTTGATATGCCCTCATAGGTCTTCAGATATCAATGACATGAGTGACGCTGCCTCAAACGCGGAGCCTATTTTTGAGCAAGAAGTGTGTTTAGAGGAATCCTGTGACTTTGAAAATGATGAAGATTATGATGCATCTCCGGACTTGTTAAGAATGGTGGAACAAGAGGATAAGCATATCCTACCTCATAGGGAATCATTAGAAATAGTGAGCCTAGAGGATGGAAAGGAGGTGAAAATTGGAACTGAAATCACCGCAAAGACAAGGCAAGACCTCATTAATTTGCTCCGAGAATTCAAGGATGTTTTCGCGTGGTCGTACCAAGATATGCCTGGGCTAAGTACTAACATTGTGGTGCATCGTCTGCCCATAAAGGAGGATTGTAAACCCGTTCAACAGAAGCTCAGGAGAATGAGACCTGACATTGTGTTGAAAATAAGAGAAGAAGTCAAAAGACAATTCGACGCTGGTTTCTTACAAGAGGTCAAGTATTCGGATTGGGTAGCCAACATCGTCCCTGTTCCCAAAAAAGATGGAAAGGTACGAATGTGTGTGGATTATAGGGATTTGAACAAGGCTAGTCCAAAGGACAACTTTCCACTGCCTCACATTGATACTTTGGTAGATAACACGGCGGGCTATTCATTGTTTTCTTTCATGGATGGTTTCTCTGGATACAATCAAATAAAGATGCATCCTGGAGACATGAGAAAAACCACATTCATTACCTTATGGGGAACATTCTGTTACAAGGTAATGCCCTTCGGATTGAAGAATGCGGGAGCAACGTATCAAAGAGCTATGGTGACTTTGTTTCACGACATGATGCACAAGGAGATCGAAGTCTATGTTGACGATATGATCGCGAAGTCTAGAACGGAAGAAGAGCATGTTCAGGTCTTAAAAGGTTATTTTTGAGATTAAAGAAATTCCAGCTCAAGCTTAACCCGGCCAAATGCACGTTTGGAGCCAGATCAGGGAAGTTATTAGGCTTCATAGTTAGCAAAAAGGGGATCGAGGTTGACCCAGACAAAGTAAAGGCAATACGAGATTTACCTCCCCCGCGCACTCAGAAGGAGGTTCGAGGTTTCCTAGGGAGGCTGAATTACATTGCTCGGTTCATCTCACAACTGACAGAGAAATGTGATCCAGTATTCCGGCTCTTAAAGAAACATAATCCGGGTGAATGGGATGAAGAGTGTCAGAAGGCTTTCGATAAGATAAAGCAGTACTTGGCTAATACCCCAGTCTTATCACCTCCAAGTCCAGATAGGCCATTGATATTGTATCTAACAGTGTTGGAGAATTCCATGGGATGCGTATTGGGCCAACATGATGAGACGGGAAAGAAAGAAAGGGCAATATACTACCTCAGTAAGAAATTTACCGATTGCGAAATGAGGTACTCATCAATTGAGAAGTTGTGTTGTGCTCTAATCTGGGCGACCCGAAGACTGAGGCAGTATATGTTGTATCACACGACTTGGCTGATTTCAAAGTTAGATCCTTTAAAGTATATGATGGAATCGACTGCTTTGAACGGGAGAATGGCTAGATGGCAGATCTTGCTCTCAGAATTTGATATAGTATATGTCAGTCAGAAGGCCATAAAGGGAAGTGCAATAGCCGATTTCCTAGCTAGTAGAGCCTTGGAGGACTATGAATCTTTGAACTTCGATTTTCCAAACGAGGACTTGATGTATGTGGCGAATACTGAAGAAATCCTCAAATGGACCATGTATGGAAGCTAAATTTTGATGGAGCTTCAAATGCTACGGGTAATGAGTTGGGGCAGTTTTGGTATCCCCAAGTGGAGATCATTATCCTGTTGCTAGCAAGTTGGACTTCGATTGTACAAATAACATGGCAGAATATGAAGCATGTATTATGGGCATTCGTGCAGCCATTGAACGGAACATCAAAGTACTGAGAGTATACGGGGATTCAGCGTTGGTGATATACCAACTCAAAGGGGAGTGGGAGACTAGAGATCCTAAGCTAATTGGTTATAGAAAACTAGTTCTTGAATTGGCTGAGGAGTTTGACGATATCACCTTCTATTACCTCCCACGGGAGGAAAACCAAATGGCTGATGCATTAGCTACTCTAGCTTCGATGATTCAGGTGAATAGACTTGAGGCAATGAGGCCTGTTCAGATGAGTATCTCTGAGACCCCGGCTAATTGCTGCAATATTGAGGAGGAGGAAAAGATGATTGTCCTTGGTATCAGAGCATCCTACAATATGTAAAGAATCGGGAATACCCTGATCAAGCGACAGAGAATGACAAAAGAACTCTGAGAAAGATAGCCATTGAATATGTCTTAGATGGAGAAGTGTTATATAAAAGAAGGAAGGATCAAGTACTGTTAAGATGTGTGGATGCTGTGGAAGCCAAGAAAATTTTGGAAGAAGTCCATGAGGGTATTTGTGGGACGCACGCCAGTGGTTTCACGATGGCCAGACAGATCATGAGATTTGGGTACTATTGGCCCACCATGGAAGGAGATTGTATTGATCATGCCAGGAAGTGCCACAAATGCCAAATTTACGGAGACAAAATACACGCGCCCCCTTCACCTCTTCACGTCATGACCTCTCCTTGGCCGTTTTCCATGTGGGGTATGGATGTTATTGGGCCAATATCACCAAAGGCTTCTAATGGCATCGCTTCATCTTCGTAGTAATTGATTACTTTACCAAGTGGGTGGAGGCTGCTTCATATGCAAATGTCACGAAAGCAGTAGTCAGCAAATTCTTGAAGAAGGAGATTATTTGTCGATATGGAATGCCTGAGAGGATCATATCTGACAATGCGATGAACTTGAATAATAGCACAATAGCTGAAGTTTGTAGCAAATTTAAAATTAAGCATCATAACTCATCGCCGTATCGTCCAAAAATGAATGGTGCAGTGGAGGCGGCCAATAAAAACATTAAAAGGATTGTGGGGAAAATGACTGAAACCTACAAGGATTGGCATGAGAAATTATCATTTGCTCTCCTTGCCTATCGAACATCTGTTAGAACTTCTACTGGGGCAACGCCTTTTTCTCTGGTTTATGGAATGGAGGCAGTATTACCCATTGAAGTTGAAATCCCTTCTCTACGGGTGTTATCTGAGCTACAGTTGGATAAAGCCGATTGGATCCAATCTCGTACGATCAGTTGAACCTAATAGAGGAAAAGAGGCTAAGGGCTATTCACCATGGGCAAATGTACCAGAAACGAATGATGCGAGCTTATAATAAAAAGGTTCGCCCCCGAGAATTTCGCGAAGGGGACTTGGTACTAAAAAAGATTCTTCCTATGCAAAAAGATTTTAGAGGAAAATGGATGCCAAATTGGGAAGGCCCTTATGTTGTAAAGAAGGCCTTTTCCGGTGGAGCTTTGATCCTATGCGAGATGGATGGCAAAAGTCTACCAAATCCTGTAAACGCAGATTCCGTCAAGAAATACTTCACTTGAAAGAAAGCGGAACCAAAGTGAAAACCCGTGAAGGGCGCTTTGCTTCCTAAAAAAAAAAAAAGGGGGACTTTGGAGAGGCTAAGGTGAAAACCCGTAAAGGGCACTTTGAGACCAAAGAGGGCTTGAGTCGAAAACCCGAAAAGGGCGACTCAAGTATTGGGCAGGATTGGAACATCAGGACTGGAGCGGATCAAATTTGATCGGGGGGATATGATGATCTTCCTTTACTTGAACCAACAAAAAAGGATATGCAACGTCTTGAAGCATTGACAGAGTATTGCAGATCTCCTGAACACCTGTCAAACTCAGAAGGGTCTTCGGAAAGTTTGTACAGAGAAACTCAATCTGCGATAACTGGGGCACCTAGTTCTTATGTGTATTCTTGAAAATACATTCTTTCTTCCTTTCTTTTTGTGAAAATACACATTCTCAATCCACTTCTTTGTTACCTTTCTTTCGCCATCTTTGATGTTTTATTTGAGTTTGATCAGAACCAACTTTATTCTTATCCATTGTTATGACCTTTTTGCAAACATGTTGCATTGGAATAATGATTAATGGACTAATAAAACGTTCACAAAGGAAGTTTTGCATATTACTCTGAAAAGTTCTAAATAATATAGGAACCTGAAACAGGACTATTGTTTAGAAACGCCAATTTTAAAGGTTGGAAATATCTAAGAAGGAAGAGTCTAAGTTAAGACTATCTTTTCAGATTTTGTTGTCTAAACATTGATTGAACAAAATGACAAGATGTCGTGTTGGTGGCAAAGCTTCAATGAACCAAAAAACGATGTTTACCAGGCAAGAGAAAAGGTCTTCTAGGAGAAGAAAATTTGCATTTGTGCATGAGCATTTGGTATGACACCTTGGGGATGAGGTAAAGGACCAAAGAGTTTCACATTCAATGTCATTGAATTGCGATAGGAGAAGATTGAGAAAAGCCATACCTTTCCACCCTTGGGTTACAATGGGAGATTGATGGTACAAATTTTATGTCCCAGTGGATTGAACTTTGACGTGCACAGTGGGGGCAATCAGATTAAGTGTTTCTTTGGATATGCTAACCGAGCAAGAAGGCGGTGTAGCGCGTCAGTGATAAAGCCTTAATAAGCTTTTGTGTGATGATAACCTAAGCATTAAGGAATCGTTTTCATGACATTTTGCATGTCATTCATACACATCTAGTTAGGAGCATTTGTTTCATTTTGATAATGTCATCTTAATCATTAAGCATAATTAGGTTCATTATAAAAGGTCTTATTCCCCTGAGATTACGGTGGAACAGACCAAAGAATTGCAGATCTTATCTCCCTGAGATTACAGCGGAGAGATTGAATATAGTAATCCTATCTCCCTGAGATTACAGTGGAGCGGATTAAAGGATCTTATCTCTCTGAAGTTACAGTAGAGCAGATCGCACCAGGTCTTATTTCCCTGAGATTCAGTGGAACAGACTAAAGAATTTCAGATCTTATCTCCCTGAGGTTACAGTGGAGCAGATTGAGGCCAGAAATCTTATCTCCCTGAGATTACAGCGGAGCAGATTGAAGACACTATCCTATCTCCCTGAAGTTACAGTGAGCGGATTAAAATAAAGGATCTTATCTCCCTGAAGTTACAGCAGAGTAGATCGCATCAAGTCTTATTTCCCTGAAGATGCAGTGGAATAGACTGAAAATACAAGTCATGCCCCCTAAAGTTGTAGCGGAGCGGACAGTAGATAGCAATTCTTATCATGTCTAATCTTATTCCCCTAAAGTTGTAGTGGAATAGACGGAAGCGAAGTCACAAACCTTGTCTCTCTGAAGTTGCAGTAAAGCAGGTTGAAGTCACGAATCTTATCCCCTTGAAGTGAAGGGGGGCAAGTTGAAATATGAGTCCGATCTCCCTGAAGTTGCAGTGGAGCGGGTCAAAATGATGGACCTTACCTCCTGGAGTTACAGCAGAATGGATTGAAGCCACAGGTCATATCTCTTCTTGAAGTGCAGTGGAATGGATTGAAGCAACAAGACACAGTGGACTGGAGTGAAGCTACTAGAAGAAAAGCACCACGACGAGTCCAAAACAGGCGACCGGGCAAAATTGGCCTTTCTTGGTCTTTGCTCTATTCTCGTTACACACAATGAGCAAAGAGGGGCAGCTGTTGCAGGCCCATTTACCCGGTGGCCCACTACCCGTTACAAGCCCAATTACAAAATAAACCAAACCCATCTAAAACCTAACCCAAAACCCGAGCCCAATTCCCCCTAAAAACCCAACTAGGGTTTCAGAAAAACGAAACCCTAGCCAAACCTAGCGCCGCATCCCTCCCTCTGCCTTGTCCCATCGCCACCCACCGTGCCTAGCTCATCAACACCTGCAAAATGGCAGAGAAAGTCGGAGCACACAACAGATAATGCAAAGAATACAACTAAAATACAATGTAAATGGGATATAAAAGAAAAACAATATCTCTGTACATTTGAATGGACACTGCATTTTCGAATTGAAAAAAGAAAAAACAGATAAAAAGGTTGACTCCCGTTTTTTTCTCTGTTCTTGTTTCTTATTCACTTTAATCTTTATTTATTGCTTTTTTTTCTCTGCAATTGTTCAATAAAATAAACGGAACTAAAAGGGAAAGAAATACCTTATTGCTTCGATGGCTAGTGTCGGAGCCCTACCCTTGCCGCCGTCGGAGTTGGGCCGAAAGAGGCGTTTCACCCTTTTCCTTTTGATATCGCGGTTGAGAAGGCTTAGCCTTCAAGGACGCCGCAAAGAGAGAGACCGTCTCGCGCGACTCCGGCCACTGGCCATGGAGGCGGAGACGGAGGTCTAAGCCTAAAGACCGAGAGAGGCGCAGAAAGGGAGAGCATTCGGGCTCTCTGTTTTATTGTTGTTTCTTTTTCTTTTTTTGTTAAAATGAATGGGTGGCTGCCAGATTAGGGTTCATTTGACCCTTATGTGATGTGTGAAACGACGCCGTTTGGAGTCTGATCAGTGGCTCCAAAACGGCGCCGTATTGAGCATGACCCGCGTGTTGACCCGTGGGCCCCAAGGATCCGCGTGTTTAGGCTTGAGGGGATATTTGCGAAATAAGCCCCTCCGCCTTTATGGCGTTTTCAATGCAATCTTTTATTATTTGCAATTTCGGCCTCAAAATTTCCTTTTGTTTTATTTTAATCCCCAGACCATGTATATGCACTTCCTTGGAACGGCGCCGTTTGGTTGGTGCGGGATATTTCCCCAGTTAATCCTTAGCTTCTTTCGCGCCTTTGAAATTAGTCCTACGTTTGGTTTATTTTTTAAATTTATCCTGTCAATTTAGTTAAGTTGTATTTTAATCCTTTTTCTTTATTTTTGGTTATTTTGTCATTTGAATGTGATGTTTTTATTATTGTCTTCTTACTTTAAATCTTACTATATATATATATACATATATATGTCTAATATTTAATAATATATATACATGACTATATTATCTATTTTATAATTTATGTATGTATTTATATATACATTTTAAGTATTTATATTTATATGCCTATATTTCTACCATCCGTATCTATATACATACATTCGTACATCTCATGTTTCATATATGTTTATATACATGTTCTTGTTATTATTTACAATTTCAAGCATGTATGTATATGTGAATAAATTTTTATAATATATGTATGTACATATTTTTTAATTTGTATAAGTATATATATATGCACATTGTTCTATCTTAAAATTTTCATATTTATGTACATATACACGTTCTTGTAATATACATACTTTTATTATATATTTTTATGTTTTATAATCTACTCATGTATGTGTAAATACTCACATTTTCATATTTTATAACACATATATATTTATATTTTATAGTTATATACATTTTCTTTGTTTATTTCTTCATTTACATTTTCATTATTTAGAATGAATGTTTTAATATGCTTATAATTGTGTATTATATTAGTTCGTCTCTGTATTTATTTTTACTTAGTAGCCTTTGTTTGTATTATTTTGCTTATATCATCATCATTTCCATTACACCAAATTTTTTATTTAGATTTCAAAAAAGAAATTTTAAAAATAAGTAATATTCGGTGTTTAGATCTTCGAGAGAATCAAGCCCTAACGTATTGGGTTCCGATTTTCTTCGTTGAACCTAAATAATCGAGATTTTCTTTTAAAAAATGATAAAAAGCTCGTTATCGAGAATTCAATATGTTGTATCCTAACTCATTGGATGTGACACGTTGTTTCTCGAGATGATGATTTTTTGAAATACATGTAATATTCAATGTTTAATATTTTGAGAAATTGTGCCCTAACGTATTGGGTTGCGATTTCTTCATTTGATTTAACAATTGAATATTCTTTTAAACTTTATTACACGAATCTTTTCAAACTTAAGTTTTAAATGATCTCGGAATAAAAAAGATCGTGTCTTAACTCGCTGGACATGATCCCTTTTTAATCCAAGATAATTAAACATCTTTTAAATAAGTAAATTTTGACATTCATTCGCATATCGGGAATTCACTGGATATGATGTTTCTTTCTCGATTAACGTGGAACGTGCCCCTCTTTTCCCAAAATTTTCAACACTTTAATACAAGGATCGTATTTTTAAAATTCTTTTAAATTCTCAATTTCAACATTAAGACATTAAGTAATCAACTAGGTACAATTTTGGGCGTATCGAGGGTGCTAATCCTTCCTCGTGCGTAACCGACTCCCGAACCCGTTTTCTAAATTTCGTGGACCAAAACCGTTGTTTAATAAAATCAAACCGTTTATTATAACAACCATTTTTCGAGGTAATCCAATCACACCTCATAAAAAAAAGATTGGTGGCGACTCCTATTTTGTTTTCATTTCCAAAACCAAGTTGACCCCGTTTTCATCCAAAAATGGTGTCAACATGTGTTATTGCATAAAGATGATATTCAAATACTTTAGTGAATAAAGCTTAAATATGAAATAGTATGAAATCGAAACAATTTGTTATGAAAATGATTTAAATTATCTGTAAGTGTTCGTGCTTCTCGGTAATGCCTCGTACTCTATTCCGACGACGGATAAGGGTAGGGGGTGTTACAACATCAATTGCTATTGGAGAGAAACTATTGAGCCAATGTGATTTTGAAAGGTTAATGAGTCAACCTATAGGAGTTGGTTGGATGTTTGCTATATCTGACTATGACTAGACCAGACATCATGTTTGTTGTTAGTCTGCTATCAAGATTCATACATTGCTACAATGAAAAACACTTACAAGCTGCCAAAAGAGTTCTCAGATACATCAAAGGTACACTGAGTTTTGGTTTGAAGTTTACGAAAGTTGAAAGCATGAAGTTACTTGGTTATATGATAGTGACTGGGTTGGATCATTAGATGAATGAAGAGCACCTTAGGGTATGTGTTTACCCTTGGTTCAGTCATTTTTGTTGGAGTTCGAAGAAGCAAAATGTTGTTGCTTAGTCAACTGTTGAAGCAGAATATGTGGTAGCTACAGGAGCTGCCAACCAAGCCATTTGGCTAAGGAAAATCATGGCTGATTTGAATCAACACCAAAGGGAAGCAACAGAGATCAATTGTGACAACCAATCTGCTGTTGCAATGCAAAGAATCCAATGTTCCATGGAAGGACAAAACACTTCAAGATTAAGTTTCATTTTGTTAGAGAAATGGAGCAAGCTCGAGAGGTGAGACTGATTCATTGCAGTTCTGAAGATCAAGTTGTTGACATCTTGACAAAGCCCTTAGCGTGTCAAGATTCAATGAATTAAGAAGGAAAATGAGAATTTGCAGCATGCAACCAAGAGGAGTGTTGAAGTTGGTCTGCATGCAACATATGAAGCAGTTAAAGGGCAAAGAAACAGCCCGAGCCATGCATGCAGCTGCTAAAGTTTTGCTACTATTTTGTTTGTTAGTTAGTTGATGTCATGTAATCTAGTTAGTTTTGAACATAGTTGGTGATTATTTGATGTAATTAGGTAATGTTGAGCTGATGAATCAACTTTGTCAAAGTGTACAAGTTCATTTATCAAGTTTCAATGAAATTAGTGGTAGTAGGAATGATTAGGTAATGTTTGTGACATTTTGACCAGCTCATGAACTAGTAATGTAATGACTCAATGCTTTTATTCATTGTTTTTAATGAAATCATTGAATTTCATCAGAAAACTCTTCTTTCTTGTTTCATTTTGCTCTTCAAGCCCGATTCTATTTGTTTCATCTGCAAGCATTGAGCCTTGTTGCTCAAGCTTCTGTCAACCTTGGTTGATTTTTGTTTTAATCCCAACAGACCTTCCTTCAGTGGTTCATCTATGATTCTCACTATCAATGGCGATGGATACCTTGTGATTGTAGTGGCAGAACAAGTTATAGAGTGAGTGATGATCCATCTTTAAGCTGAAACGTGAGTGCAACGCTGTTGGATTTGGGAATTTGGGTATACTATGGCAGAGCTTTGATTACCCTCAAACACTTTTTGCCTGGGATGAATCTTGGTTACAGTAATAAAACTGAAAAGCTTGGTCTTAACATCTTGGTTAGATGAAGAAAACCCAGTGTGGATTTGAGTTCAAAATGGATCTTAAAAAATCAAATGGAGTGTTCCTCGTGTAGTGTACTGAAACATTATGTAGTAGTGTTGGTGTTTTGAGACTAAGAAAGTTAAAATGAGACAAATAACCAGCAAGATGAACTGATCTGACTCACTCTTAATTTCATTTCAAAAGTTACAAAATATATATATCATTGTTTTTTAAAGAATTCAGCTAATCCAACTAATGTCTTGAAAGACAGGAAAGCTTAACTTCTACACAAACTAATTGTATAATCAACACCTAAACACGTCAAGTTAATTTATTTTCAACTAAGTATTTACAAAAAGAACTAAACAAAAAAACTAAATCAAAAACATCAGTTTTCTATCTAAGAAGTCACTAGCACTTCATCTCGTAGTTCACTTCATCGCTGGACAGTTGCACTTTGATTGTCCGCAGGTATGCTTGCACTTAGACAGTTCGCCATATGTTTAGACAATCCGCCAATCTTGTCGTGTAAGAACTCTCCGTATGATAGTTCGCATATTAACAGTCCCGCCAGCCGTCTCATGCTTGGGTCCGCCATGTGACATATGCTTGAACTGTCCGCCATATGTATTCGCCACTGCATGGTTGGTCATCTTGCAACACTCTCCTTGACCTCCATGCTGTGAACTCCAATGTCATATTACTTCATCTTCCCAATAGGCTTAGTTAGAATATTGCTAATTGATATGGTGAACTGCAATGAACCAGTGTTACCTCATTTGCTTGTTCCACTTCTCAAAATGATACTTGATGTTATTTTTTTATGAATACTGGATTCTTTGCAATTGCAACAGCAGATTGATTGTCACATTTCATATCTGTTGCTTCCTCTTGGTATATGTTCAAGTCATTCAATAACTTTCTTGACCAAATGGCCTGATTGACAGTACAGCACCTGCAACATATTCTGCTTCAGCTTATGGATTACTTTCTGGAGCTCCAGCCAAAAAATACTTAAGACTAGAGTGAGAACTTAACCTTGTCAAACTTCATAAACTTCACTGCTAGTCAATGTTCCTTTTGGCGGCTTTGTAATGGATTACATTTGTACCGAATCTGGCTGCAATTAAGTAAGCAAGCATCCAACCAAGCTAGAAAATCTTTATAGACAGTTGTACCGAATCTTGCCTCACTCTGCTAGAAAATCTTTATAAATTTTCAAATTTTGGAAATGCGATTGTTGACGAGAGAACAGATTTTTGAAATAGGAGCTAATGAGTATCCAATTGTCTTCTTTGCAATCCAATACCTCTGATAATTTTTAATACAGTTGATGCCATTGTTCGCCCATGATTGATTGTTTGGCATTGAAGAAATAGGTATTTTGTATTCATTTAGTTCAAGATCTTTGGTACCAGTACCACTCCTCAACTTCCACAAGCTTGTTGAGGTTAAGGTTAGCCTCTTTAGTTTCGTTGATAATGTGACATTAATCATTTGTCTTGAGTTCCGTAATTTCTTTCCTTGAATTATTGAATTTTCTATCTTCCAGCATTTCTCCGATGCTATGCAAAATTTTCAATAATATTGTTCTATGGTTGGCCAACAAACATCCATTCTCTTCCATGCTTCTATTGTAATGTTTACACTGTTCCTCCATTTTGCTTCAAATTTAAAACTCCTCCGCTTTTTTCTTGGTTTCGAGCAGGGAATGATTTGATAGATTGTGATCAGATTCGATTGCAGGCTGGTCGACGAAAGACTTAGTGGGAAGAGGCGGCTCCAAAGCAGAGAGAGAAGTACCATATCAGCAGTAAGAACGTTATATGGTTCAAACATCTCTACAAGCGGACGGAGGTACAGGAGAGAGAAAATTTTCATTTGTGTTTTAAATATAGTTTTTTTTTTTCAGAAATTCTGTAATAACACATGGGTTTGAGTTGGATTAGAAATGAAACCATGTCTGGCATTATGGCCTATTGATTATTAGACTAATGTTAATGTTTATTAATGTTTGGGTTTCAAAACTGAAACTTGGAGCCATGATTTTATCACCAAATGGATTTATTGAGACCATTTTGGCTGGGTTTCATTGTTGTTTTCCATGAAAACAAAGATTCAACCCCAGTTTTTTAACGCAACCATATAATAATCAGAACCCTTTCATGGCAATGCCTCGGTCTCTTGAACTTGGAAGACACAAAAAAACAATTCTTTTTTAATGGGAAACCAGGAAAGTCTTCGGTCAATGCTTGGCCTTCCATGGTGTTTTTCTTTAAACATAAAATAGAAAAAATATATGGAAGAAAAGACCTGTAATACTAATGTAGTGACTGTCCACAATTAGCAAAAAACATGGCACCCTGAGAAAGTTTCCATGTATTTCCTTGCTTGTTGTTTCATGCTTTTACTTGCAGGTTTACAATGAAACAGTTTCAGCCACTGATACCTTTTCCAAGGTCAAAACATGACAGCCTCAGGTTCTATTAACTCCTCTCTAAATGCTTTTGAATTGGGATTCTTTTCACTAGGGCTCAACAAATATGTATTTGGGATTCGGATGAAGAATGTTCCAACCAAAGATATTGTGTGGATTGCCAATAGAGACTTCCTTCAGTGGTTTCATCTATGATTCTCACCATCAATGAAGATGGATACCTTGTGATTGGAATGGCGACAAGTTATAGAGTGAGTGATGATCCATTATCAAGCCAAAACATGAGTGCAACGCTGTTGGATTCTGGGATTTGGTTCTAAGAGATGGGAAATGGACTATACTATCAGAGCTTTGTTACCTTCAAACACTTTTTTGCCTGGGATGAAACTTGGTTCAATAATAAAACTGGAAAAGTTTGGTCTCTAACATTTGGTTGGATGAAGAAGACCCAAACAATGGGGAATTTGAGTTGAAAATGGATCCTAAAAATCAAATGGAGTGTTCCTCATGAAGGGTACTGAAACATTATGGAAGTAGCGGGGCTTGGACAGGTAAAGGTTTCACCTGATTTCTGAAATGACATTGAACTACATCTTCAA